>NW_025401664.1:106451-156661 GCF_020080835.1 Cotesia glomerata
AATTTAACAAAAGTTATTATTTAATAAAGCAAAATTTTATTTATTTATGGTTCACAAGTCACAGTAGTCACATAGTGAACTGCTAAGTTGCTAAATATAATTATTGTATTTCATCAATTATGATCTCATCGTCATTACCATTGTTGTCATTTTTTAGATTCTGCCATTATTTAATCTAAAAATTAGTTAATCAGTTTACGAAAATTATATAAAGAACTTTAATATCGATGTTCTAATTAGCAAATTGTCTAAGTCCATTTTTGAAAATCTTCCATTTATTCGAAAAAACAATTAGTTAAAAATTGATTATCACTTTAAAAAACCATTTAATGGTCATGGGCTCTTATGGAAGTCGATGCAATCGCCACCTGGATTTCAAAAATGTAACTACTCAAAACGGGCCGCAAAATACATTGGAGACATTTACCAATCCCTACTCCGCTGGAGAAAGTATACTTCGAATCACGCGTGGTAGGGATAAGAAAAAGATGGCGCGTAACGGAAAAATGTGACGCGTAACGAAAAAATGTTACACTAAATTTTTTTCCAACCTCGATAAAGAAGTTTCACTTCAAAAATAATTTGTTAAACACTTAAAATATAGTTCAAAAACAATTATTTAGTTTAACATAGTAAATAAATTGATCAAAAATAGTCTTTCGTGGACGTTCGTGTGTCTGTGTTTACGGATCCGTGTATGTGGCAAGGAAATTGGTCGAAAAAATTATCTTACCGGAATAATTTTTTTTTAATCATCTAAAATATCGCAAGGCGATGTTTTTCAATTAACATCACCATTTAATTCATTATCGTTTAATTATTATTAATAATAAACCAAAATCCGACTGTGTATTTGTAAATCTATATTTATATACAATATGATGACTAGACTTAAGGTTGTTCGGACACTAATGCACTTGTGAAGATCAAAAGCTAATTTTTTGATATGTTATGAATTGCTATCTCATACGTTTAAATTAATTTTTTGGATTAGATCTCGCGAAGGGTTTTCCTTTAATAAATTATTAAAAAATTGAAATTTGACATGTAGCCAATAGAGACGATCCCAGTCCAAGTATACCTGAGGTACTAGTGAAAAAAATCCTGTTTATGCTAGAGTCTGGATTTAGTACTTTATTCGATCTAGGCGTCGGTTTTATGCCTTAGACTGCTCGGCTATACTGATCGGTAAATATAATAAGTTGATATAATTTTTGTTAAATTAATTACAATAAAATAATATTCATTAAGTTGTCATTGTATAAGCAATGAAAAAAAAAAATAGCTGTTTTATGCTTTTGAGCTCTTCGAGCTCAAAAGTCTTATCAAAGTTCGATGAAACACAATTTTTATAATTTTCAAACTGTTATAATTTTCGAATGAATCAACCGAATTTCACGTGGTTGGCGACAATCGATGTACTTTTTTGAGCTCTATAAAAAAGTAGCTATTTTAAGCTTTTGAGCTCTTCGAGCTCAAAAGTCTTATCAAGATTTGATAAAACACGATTTATTCAATTTTCAAACTGCTATAACTTTTGAATAAATGAACCGATTTTCACGCGGTTGGCAGCAATCGACGCAGTTTTTGAAGCTCCATGAAAAATTTTTAACTTTAAATCGATCGAGCCATGAATTTCGAAGTTATTACAAAAAAACACTTTTTTCGATTTTTTTCGACAACGATATCTCACGAACGCATCAACCGATTCTAACGTTTTTGGTGGCGATCGATGGGGGTTTTCAAGGTTAAGAGCTGATTAGATTTTGAGACCGATCGGTTCAGCCAATTCGGAGATATTTAAAAAAAATTAAAAAAAAACAACTTTTTTTTTTCACATTTTTTGGATTTTCTCGAAATCTACCGGTTCGAATCGGTTCAAATTTTCAGGAAATCTAAGTTTAGTGAAGCTCTTTCGAATGCCACCAACCGCGATGAAATCGGTCAAGTCGTTCAAAAGTTACAAGAGGTTTACATACACACACACACACACACATCCACACACACACACACACACACACACACACACACACACACACACACACACACACACACACACACACACACACACACACACACACACACACATACACACACACATCCATACAGACGTACGGACATCATCGTAAAAATAGTCAGGGAAGCTTCCTGTGACCTTCAAACGTCGAGATTTGATGAAAACTCGATTTTTGTAAAACGGGGTGAAAACAATATCTTCCCGATTTTTGAAAATCTGAGATTTTTAGCGGGAAGTTAAAAATTTAGGGGTGGACTACCCCTAACATTTAGGGGGATGAAAAATAGATGTTGGCCGATTCTCATAGATACCGGATAAGCACAAAAAATTTCATCAAAATCGGTCAAGCCGTTTCGGAGGAGTATGGCAACGAAAACTGTGACACGAGAATTTTATATATTAGACTAGATATATATATATATATATATATATATATAAGTAACGTGGTGGAATTACGACGCACGCGCACTGCACTCGTCCACTCTACTTGACTCTCCTTAACTCTCCCCACTCTTTTAAATATATAAGGCTTGCTCGGCTTGCTATACAAGCGATTCCCCCACTCGCCTACTCTAAACTTTCACTCAATGCTTCTCCTCTAGCGCTACTTCCCCTTTTCCGCCTCAAATCGTTCAATTTTACCCTCCGTAAAGAAGTTTCACTTCAAAAGTTTTTTTCGAAAAACGTTTTTGAGGCTTTTCCACTCTACCTGGTGCGGACTACCACAGGTAAGTGAACTCGATCTCTTACGAGAAAAGGCGACTCTCCACCTGGAGGCCTTCAGCCAAAAGGTGGCAACCACAGCCGATTAGGTGGGGCGAGGTGGATTTTATTTACTCTCCCCTTGGGAATCGCGAAGTAGGACCTGCGGGGCGGCACTAGTCACCCGTCAGGAAGCCGGCACTAGAGGGCCGACGGAAGGGAATTAGCGACGCGTTTTTGTAAACAACGGGAGTATGATATTACCGAAGTCAGTAATGATATTAGTAAACGCCGGGTATATATGGGTTTTGTTTAATTAATCGCCGTTATTGTAAAATGTATAAATTCAATGTTTTGTTTATTAGAATAAAGAGGTTCTGTTTTTGATAAATATAATCAAATTTTCGAGTTTAATTAATTTAGATTTACCCTCGTTAGAATCCTGGACACCGGCGAGCTTAAATCGAGCCGGGGGTAAAAATACGTCAAAAAGTACCCGTTACAAAGTCTATTGCTTCGGTAGAGGGGAAGATGGATAAGTTGAGTCTTGATTATAACTTGCTGAAGACTACTGTTAAAGAGCTTGAGGAGCGTGTGGCTATCGTTGAAAAGGTACAGCCTAGTGTTCCTGCTGACCTCGCTGAAGAAATAAAGTGAGCTGCGCAGAAGGTGTGTGATGGTAGTCTGGAGTTGAGAACTCTCCAACTTGAATCTCAACTTTTGGCAGATGAGATAACAGTTGCTGGAATTCCTGAGAAACGGGGTGAGAAACTTACGGAGAAGGTTATGTTATTTTCCACTACTCTTGGAGTTCAGGTTACTGAAAATAATATTGTTAAATTGGAGCGACTTGGTAGAGCTGGTGCTGCGAATCGGAATGTACGAGTCAAGTTTGCCAATCAGAGATATGTCGATTATATCATGAAGAGTGTAAAGAGTAATCCCGTGAAGCTAGGTGCCATAATGCCTGCAGTGCAGGATCCAGATGTTCCGATTTATGTTCATAGGCGACATCCTCCTTCTCTTTATAAGCTTCGTTCTGACGTACGTAAGGCCTATCCCAATATCCAGGCTAAGAATGTTTGGATTTCGTATGCATCTGTCAATGTTCGATACGCAGGTGACAAAGCTCCGGTGAAACTGTAGCCTTCAACGGGAGTAGGTCCTTTGCGAGGTCTACTTGATTAACAGCGAGTGGTTCCCTCTATATCATCATCATCATAATCATCTAGGAGTGTGTCTAATATTGTTGTTGACACGTTGCGACCTCCGACAAATAAGAACTGTTTAAAAGTGTGTCATATAAATGCTCAATCACTAAGAAATGAGCGTCATTTTGAACTATTTAAAGAATATTTCCGAGTTAATAAGTATGATGTTATTGCTGTGTCTGAAACGTGGTTAAATCACTTGGTGTCTGATAAAATGATGTCTTTGCCATCATTTGTACTTCATCGTCATGATCGTCGTCTGCAGAGCAGTGGTGGAGTTGCTCTCTATGTTAGAGATGATCTAGTGTCTAAGTTTGTACTGTCGTCTGCAAATTTGAAAGATAAGCATCCAGAGTATCTGTTTATTGAAGTTTGCAGGTCGTCTAAAAAGCGAATCGTAATTGGAGTTGTTTACAAGCCCCCTAATACTGGCCATCTCGACGATTTAAAGAAGGATCTTGAAAATTTGGTTGCAACCTACAGAAACATGATTATTATAGGTGACTTCAACTCTGATTTGAGCTGCAGTAATTTTTACGGTGATCAGCTACGTAGACTATGTGTTGGTTTTAATCAACATATTGTTCCCTATTAAGTGACGCATCACCTGAAAAATTTTGATACCTGGATCGATGTCTGTATCGTCAATAATGCAGCAATGGTCCTGTTGTAACGGGTGTTTTATTTACCGCTCATTGGCCCCTAATTAATTTGAATAAAGAACAATCCAATAAACAAAATGATTCTAAATTAACAAGGGCGCCACCAGGATTTTTCAGCACGGTTCTTGGAACCGGAAACCAGAGCTGAGCTTATAATCTACAGGGAGAGAGAGTGGAGGAAGGTAATCTGGAATGAATAAACTTTTATTTAACAATATCCGGACTTTTATTACTAACAAATCAACTTTAACAAATTTGCTGACAATTCAGCTCACTTATAAACTAACAACTTATTACCTAGCGACGCGGAGAGTTGACTGCGAAATAAACGATATTTACAAACGACCCTTTTTCCAAACGACGATACAACGACTAGCTGGGATGTTCTAACGAATGGTCTCCCACAACCTGGTTACAACTAGTTGGGCTTTTTCAGAACGAACGGTCTCCCACACCTGCCTAAAACTAAACTTAATCCTGCAGTACCCTCCCTTGAGCGTCTATACTGCAGTTTTTATCTTACTACCGTGGTACCCCACTTGGCGTCTATACCACGACTTCTAACTTACTACCGTTGTACCCCACTTGGCGTCTATACAACGGCTTCTAACTACGTCGCGTTGTCCACTTGGCAAACACGCTCTAGAAATGCCTCACACAACCCACACGATCTTCACACACATAACCCACGCGTCTTTACACACACACTCTACTTAACTTTTATTTTTGACATAAAATTAAACCCCAAAATAACCACGTGGTTATAAAATAACCACGTGGAATTTTTCAATTTATAAATAATTAATAAAACAATTTATCTCAATGTAAAATAAATTCACGGAAAATTATCCACGAGTATCCAATCTTAATTGCGTCGAAGTTCAGAGCCCATTCTCAATAAATTATATTAAATAAATAATACTTTCTTGTAACAATTAATATTAAATAATAATAATTCAATTGTTCTTACTAACAAATTATCACGTAAAATAATTGCCAGGAATTTGCGCGCTCAAAATGGACGCCGATGTTCGTTAGTGCGTAGCAAGCCTTGACCTCGGTTATACGAGCGGCGCTTGCCCGATCGTGAGCTGCCGATTTGAATTATTCTCGGTGTTCAGAAATTAATTAATATTTTATTAATAAAGAATGAATTTATTTAAGCCAATCTAGGATGTTAATGATTATTAACTGGCCGAATCAATAATTTAATTTTTCACGACTCCTAACCCGAAGAGGTCTAGAACATTCCTCGGGTATAAAATCCCCCCCAAGAGGAATGCTCACAATGCTAACGAATCAAATCACTTAAAATAATTAATTATTATTGAGCAAATTATTATTTACAATTGAATTATCAAAATTTAATTAATAATGAGAAGTAGTAAAATTGATGAGCCGGGTATACGACCCCCTTGGCTCATCAAAAATGTGAAAGCCTCAATACCTGGTTAAATTTGTGCTGAGGAAACTCTTTGTTCAAAACTGGCTTCCTTCTTGAACTTTTTGGCTGCTGATGTTGTTGAACTGAGCACTGCACTACTTCTAACTCACCGCACCTACGCGATCAGCCAAGAAACCTCAGACTTACCCCTACTTAACGCTAATGGGTCCCGAAGACCGAGACGCGCCAGTACTGCGTCGAATAATTATCATGCGTGATCAGTTTTACCGATACAGGGTAAATTACCCTGTTACACTGTCTTCTGAGCAATCTGCCCAACCGTTCTTGTCTGATCATGATTTGATATCTGTTACATATAACTATAATGTAGAGGAGCAGAGATTGAGAAGTTTCACGTATCGGAGCTGGCACAGTATTGATGGTGATGTGTTGGCACACGGCTGTTTGATGGAGTCAACATTGAAGATATGGAATCACAAACGACTGTGGATGATATGAATACCTGGATTCATCAGCAATTTCCTCGGATTACTGACATTGCTGCTTGTAACAGGGTAATTTACCCTGCATCGGTAAAACCGATCACGCATGATAATTATTCGACGCAGCACTGGCGCGTCTCGGTCTTCGGGACCCATTAGCGTTAAGTGGGGGTAAGTCTGAGGTTTCTTGGCTGATCGCGTAGCTGCGGTGAGTTAGAAGTAGTGCAGTGCTCAGTTCAACAACATCAGCAGCCAAAAAGTCCAAGAAGGAAGCCAGTTTTGAACATAGAGTTTCCTCAGCACAAATTTAACCAGGTATTGAGACTTTCACATTTTTGATGAGCCAAGGGGGTCGTATACCCAGCTCATCAATTTCACTACTTCTCATTATTAATTAAATTTTGATAATTCAATTGTTTATAATAATTTGCTCAATAATAATTAATTATTTTAATTGATTTAATTCGTTAGCATTGTGAGCATTCCTCTTGGGGGATTTTATACCCGAGGAATGTTCTAGACCTCTTGGGTTTAGGAGTCGTGAGAAATTAAATTATTGATTCAGCCGGTTAATAATTATTAACATCCTAGATTGGCTTAAATAAATTCATTTTTATTAATAAAATATTAATTAATTTCTGGACACCGAGAATAATTCTAATCAGCAGCTTACGATCGGGCAAGCGCCGCTCGTATACCCGAGGTCAAAGCTTGCTACGCAGTTACCTACACCGGCGTCCATTTGAGCACGCTAATTTCTTTGTGAATTATACTACGCAGTAAATTGTATAATCAACAACTGGACCATTATTATAAATTATAACAATTAAATTATCATTTATTTATCATTATTTATTGATTTATAATGTTGTTTATTGGGAATTTATTTTATTTATTGAAAATTATTTATTGAGAAATCACGACGCAATTCCAGATTGTGATACCCGTGGATAATTTTTTGTAAATTTATTTTACATTGAGATAAATTGTTTTATTAATTATTTATAAATCGAAAAATTCCACGTGGTCATTTTATATATTGAACTCGGCCTCTTTGTAAAATGGATTTATAAAATTCTGGTGAAATAAATTAGACAAAGTAAAATAATTTAACGAAACAATTCATAAAATAAATTAAGTAAATTCAGGAAAAATTAATTTGTTAAATCTCGGAAGTAACCGAACATTGTTGGCAGATTATTAAGACCTCTCCCAGAGAGCATCCAAGTCAGAAAGACTTCTGGAAGAAGTCTTTTCAAAGACGTCCATAAGAAGTCTAAATATGATGTATTAACGATCTCATCAATCAGAACTCTTAATCAAGAAGTCGACAGGAAATCTTTTGACAAACTTTGTAAGACTTCTAAAATATGAGCTCTTCAAGTACTTACTGAACTCATAAGACATCAATAATATGAGCTTTTTAAGAGGTCTTTTTTCTGACTTCGTAAGATATCATGAATATGAACTCTTTCAGAGGTCTTTTTGCTGAGGTAGGATTAAATTGTATTGGCGCATGCGCTCAACGATATAAATTTTATTTTCATTTTTTATCTCTGTTTTAATATAACCTATAAGTGTATGGTACGTTTTCTGTTTACATTTAGCGTCGAATTGCAAAACTTTAATTTAGTGAAATCAATTAATTATTTATAACCAGTGATTTCGTAATTTGTAAATTAAAAGTTCTAAAAATAATGTAAGTGTATTATTCTTAGCTAATTAACATTTGTCTGTGTATGATATTTCATGTTTTTATCAGTGATAAATTTGACATATCATTCGATTTTAAAGTTAACGTATACATTTATCCAAAAAATAAACATAAATTATGATTTTTTTTTAATTTAAATTATTTTTTTCTCAAGATGTCTGAAAGAAAAAGATTCAGTGAACTGTCTAAGAGTCAGAAAAATCGACGATTGAAAAAACGCTGTGAACAGGCAATTTTGCAGACTGCACGTGCAAAAGCATCGGTTGATACTTCGTTTGATAATAATCCAGTTATTAATAACAGTGTAATGAACAATGATAATAATTATGACAGTGATAATTTCAATTTACAGTCGATTCATTTAGATAATACCGTAACCGATATCTCTTTAAATACTTACAGATAATAATGATAATTCTCATTGTACAACAACAACAACAACAACATCAACAGTAACAGCAACAACTATTACAACTTCTATCACTTATAATAATATTAATAATAATTGTGATATCGAAGTACCAATTCCTTTAACCAAACAATTAGCTCAATGGAAATGCGAATTTAACATTACTCAAGCTGGATCAAGTGCTTTACTAAAAATTATTAGAAATGTCGAGTCAATAGAAGAGTTAAAAAGTCTTTCAAATGACAGTCGTACCTTAATTGATACTCCTACAGATACTACTATTCGTGAGGTTGCACCAGGAGAATATTTTCACTATGGACTGAAAAAAGGATTAATTGATCAATTAAAAATTGTCGATATAAAACAGATTACAGATATTATCTAGATTAGTATACACATTGATGGTTTGCCAATATCGAAGAGTTCAAAACGCCAACTGTATCCTATACTGGGAGAAATTTTTCCAAAAGTCTCTGTACCATTCATTATTGGTATATACCATGGACTGAACAAACCAAAAGACTGTAATGAATTTCTTAAAGATTTCATAAATGAGTACAAAAATCTGAGAGAGAAATGTCTCGAGTATGATAGTCATAAATTTAAAGTGATTATAAGAGCTGTAATTTGTGATTCACCAGCGAGAGCTTTTGTAACCTACACAAAAGGTCATGGTTGTTTTTATGGTTGCGGTTAGTGCATTCAAGAAGGAGAATATAGTGACCATCGAATGTTATTTCTTGATATGGATGCACCATTACGCACTGACTCGAATTTTATAAATCGATTAAATGAAGATCATCATCTAGGAAAATCAGATTTTGAAGATATTGGTGTTGGTATGGTGTCTCAATTTCCAGTGGATTACATGCATCTTGTTTGTTAAGGAGTATCAAAAAAAATACTGACTTCGTGAACGAAAGGATGGCGACTAAATGATAAAAAATTACTTAAATTAAGTCACAAAATGACTGAAAACATTTCGTCTTACCTCAAGTTCATCAGCAGTTGGATACCTTCAGAATTCGTTCGAAAGACAAGGGGATTGGATGAATTGGATCGATGGAAAGCAACTGAACTTAGATTATTTTTATTATATATAGGCCCCATTGCATTGAAGCAGTATTTACCAAGTAATTACGTCTATCATTACAACTGTCTTCAATGTGCAATAAGAATACTATGCGATGAAAATGATTGCATCAAAAACAATAATTGTGCAAAAGAATTATTAAGATATTTCGGTTTCGAATGTATAAATCTTTATGGAAAAAATTTTGTAATATTTAATATTCATAATTTAATACACTTGCCGGACGATGTTTTAAAATTTGGACCATTGGATTCATACAGCGCATTTTCTTTTGAAAGCTTCTTGGCTTTTCTCAAAAATCTTCTAAAAAAAGGTGATAAACCTTTACAGCAGCTCCATCACCGACTTGATGAACGAGCAAACTGTGGTTATCAACCAAAAGTGAAGAATCATTTGATCAAACCTGAAGTATCACAATATGATGCCAAAAAATCTAAGGATCAAGAAATTTCTTCATATAAGGTCATCAATTATGGAAAATTTAAACTTTGTGCTAACAAGAACTGTGATAAATTCTGTTACATAAAAAATTATGATGTATTTCGTGTTGATAATATTTGTTTAATTAACAATGATATAATACTACAAGGACAGACATTATAAAACCCACAAAACATTGAAAACTATTCTATCAACTCCAAGTTATTGCACATAGTCATTGGCAATCAATGGTCAAAATTGGTTAATATTAATGCTAAAGAAGTTTTGAAAAAGGCTGTTTGCTTGCCTTTAGAGAAATCTTATTATATTTTTCCTTTAATTCATTCGGACATTTAAAATGTGTATTTTGTAAAAACAATAAATAAAAACTTTTATTTCATGTAAAAATCTTTTGAAATATTAAAATTAGTGGATTTTTCACGTGACAGCTCTTGAGTTGAAATTTAAATTACGTATCTGGTTACCTCTCCTACATGACAAAAGCGGCGCTGCTTGTAAAAAATTAATATTCACCCATTACCATTATTACACACTACTCATACACACATGTGTTTGTGATTACCAGCGAAAAGGTTTCGCGTTGTTTAGTCACAAGTTTATATGCTGTTGGGATTATAAATAAATATTCAGAGCTGATTGAGCTTTATATAAACAGTTAAAGTAAGTTCACTTAATTATTTATCAGCTGTTATTTCTAAGTTATAATAAATTTAATTGAAAGTATATAAAATAAATGCTTATGATTGTAAATTTTGTACTCAAAAAATAATCTCACTCTAAAAACGCCGGCAATAATAGTAGACGTCAGACGATTACAGTTAATTATTAAACATTTATAATATATATGATTTCCTCTATTATTTATACAATCAATGTATTTTACTAATTGTAATTCATTTTTCTCGGTTTATTGAAAAAAATTATTTTGCATTATTTCGTTTAAAATTAAAAAAAAAATTATTTAAAAAAAATTAGGAAAACGGTTGACCCTGAAGGCCATCCCTGCGACTTCCCGCTAATTCCATACTTAGACGCTTAAAATTGCACCAATGACGTTTTTGAGCTCTTCGAGCTCAAAAATACAATTTATGGGTTATTTAAAGCTCTTCGAGCTCAAAGAGATTGCTTTCTTATGCTTTAAAGCTCTTCGAGCTCAAAAGTCTGATAGAGATTTGATGACACTATTTTTTGAATTTTTGAACCGCAATAACTTTTGAATGAATAAACCGATTTTTACGCGGTTAGAAGCATTCGACGCAGTTTTTTAAGCCTCACAAAGAATCTCAAATTTTGAATTGATCGCGCTAGGAATTTTAGAGTTATTCTGAAAAAACACTTTTTCCGGTTTTCTTTCGTTCACGATATCTCTCGAACGAATCAACCGATTTTGACCGGACTGATGGCGATCGACGTGGTTTTTTGAGGTTGAGCTGATTAATTTTTGGAATTGAACCTTTATGCCGTTTAAAAGTTATTCCAAAAAAACCACATTTAAAAAAAATTTTTTTTTCAGTTTTTTTAAGATTTCTCAAAATCTATTTATCTTAATTGGTCTAAATAGTTTTCGAAATCTAAGTTTTGTCAAGCCCTTTCGAATAACACCAACCGCGATGAAATCGGTCACGCCGTTCAAAAGTTATAAGCGGTTCACACACACACACACACACACACACACACACACACACACACACACACACACACACACACACACACACACACCCAGGGCAGAAGAGATACTGCTACCGGGCGCGTCTCCCCGAGCAGATGGGAGAACGCTCGCTGTCCTTGGATGACATTTAATCTCTTAGTTGATGAGGTACAGCAGGTAGGAGCCAAGCAAAATAACCAAACAAAATACGCTCCCGTGGACAAAACTCCCCTTTAATGGGTTGGTCGCACTAACTGACCTAACAAGACGATCGTTCTCTGCTGTGACCCACTGGGAGTGACCGGAACCTGTATCGTAGTTTCCGACGATGCAGGCCACGGCTGATGTGAGCTTGCTCTACCGAGGTGTAAGTTGCAGCAGTGGATCAGGAGCCAGCCACTTCGGGCCTTGATCAGGAAGTACGCAGTGAGTGTTAGAGATCGGAATCTTCACCGCTCCGAGCGAGTCTAGTCCGTCCGTGTATTCCGGGACTGGCTAAGTGTCGGCTAGGCCTCAGGGAACTGGGGTAGGAGTACTATCTCCGAGGGTACACCCGTTCCTAGTTATGGCAACCCGCTCCACTCCGTACGATGCGCTGGTAAATTAAAAAGTATGAGTAATTCAAAGGAAACAAACAAAAGTGGAAACGGGCTACATGCCCAACAAGCAGCGATTGACGCAAGCGCTGAAATGAAGCGTTAGCAAGCGCTCAAACGCCTTGAAAAGCTGATCAGTGAGTTGAATGATTTCGTTCAACCAAAGGTCAACATTCACAAAGAGATTAAATCCAAGATGAGTGGTGTAACTAATGCCCTTCAAAGGTTTGAGAAGCTGGACGAGGAGTGGCGCTCATCATTGCAGCGCATATCCCATGCTACACCGGAGAAAGACTGTCACGCTATCGACGTGACTGACGAAGCAATGGACACCGGAGCTGAAGGTGACGGTGAATCAGTCGCGGAAGACAATAGTGAAGCCAGCAACAAGTCAGGTAAGAGAAAAAATCGACCTTCTCCTGACCCAACAATCAGCCAAGCCATGAAGAAAAAGGATTTGAAGAAAAGCCCTCCACAAGGAGCGGCAGGGCGAAGCGACGAACAGGAAAAAGCGTCAGTCTGGCAAAAAGTTCAGTCCAAGCAAGAGCTAAAGCGACAGAAGAAAGAGATGCTCTCAAAACAGACGTCAAAGGAGCCCCGACCTGAACGCAAGCGAAAGAAACCGCGGAAATGGATCAGACCGGATGCCCTCATCATTCGGCTGACAGAGAAAGCAAAGTACGCCGAGATCCTGCGTCGAATAAAACAGGACGTCCCTGACGACTAGGTCCGCAGTAAGGTAGAGAAGATCAATAAGACCAATGCTGGAGATATGCTGATAACTCTTTCGAGGAAGAGCACCGACAAAGGCCAAACATTGAGAAAGACCATTGCAGACATTCTGAAAGAAGACGCAAAAGTAACCTGCAAAGGACCACAGGAGGTAATTGAGATCCGAGACGTCGATGATGACACAACTAAGGATCACATCCAGGGTGCCCTATAGGAGGAAGCTGGAGATGGCTGTGAGATACCACTAGAGGCAATCAAGATCCGTAAGGCCTATAAAGGTACTCAAATTGCCACAGTAATTCTACCAGCAGCAACAGCACAGAAACTACTGGATGGAAGTAGCAAAATCCAGATTGGTTGGGTTAATTGCCGAATAAGAACAACGAAGAGACTTATTCAATGCTTTAAATGCTGGCATCTCGGACATCATGGATCCCAGTGCAAAAGCAAGGTGGACCGGTCGAAGCTTTGCATCAGGTGCAGACAAGAAGTGCACAAGATTGCTGATTGTAAAAATACCGCCAAATGTGCATTATGTGCTGAGATTGAAAGTGCAGAGAATGTTGCCCACCATGCCGGTACCCATAAGTGCTCGTTATTTCAGGATGCACTCCAGAAGTTGACGAACAAACAAGCATGAGGATACTGCAGCTCAATCTCAACCATTGTAAGGCTAGAGCTTGACTTGGTACTGATAGCAAAGCCATATAAACACCTGAGTACCCAACCCTGGGAATCTGACAGCACATCCAAAGCTGTCATCTGGTTATGTGGCAAGCTCCTTTTCCAAAATGCAGTCGACAACAGCAATGCCGGCTTTGTAGCAGTATCAGTAGAGGGCATCCGCTTCTATAGCTGTTACGCACCACCTAGCCTCTCTACTGTCGAATTCACCGCATTTCTGGATCGACTTACCGAGGACGCGAAGCATTACCACCCAGTGGCAATAGCTGGGGACTTCAACGCCTGGGCAGTAGACTGGGGTAGCAAGAATACAAACGCGCAAGGAAAGGAATTACTAGAAGCCTTTTCTACATTAGATGTAGTACTGCTCAACAATGGTGACACACCAAAGGAGACACAAGTTCTATTGTAGATCTCACTTTCGTCAGTGGCAGCCTCACCAGAGGTAATATCAACTGGAAGGTGATGGATACCTACACAGCCAGCGACCACAACGCGATTCTCTGGGAAATATTAAACGCCCAGAGCCCGAGAAGACCTAAAAAGCAATTTAACACCATTGGTTGGAAGGTAAAAACTCTTGACCCAAGGGCATTGTTAGTAGCTCTCAATAGTGACCAGATTATCGCGGGCTGCGCAGAAGAGAAGACCAAGGACCTGATGAAAAGAGTGACCCAGGCGTGTGACGCCAGTATGTCTCGTAGACGTGGCATAAACACAAGACCTTCCGTTCACTGGTGGAACGACCACATCAGCGCCCTTCGTAAAGAGTGTCATCAGAAGAGAAGAATATCTCAGCGTGGCTACCGACGACCTAACTCTGTGGAGCTGGTCGCAGAGTACAAAAAAGCCCGTCGATCCCTGAACAAAGCCATCAAAGATAGCAAAAGAAAATGCTGGAAGGAGCTCATCAACGAGGTGGACAGAGATCTGTGGGGTAGGCCGTATAAGGTGGTCATGACCCATCTTAAAAACCAGCTAATGCCATCACCCACGTGTCCTCAACTCCTACAGAAGATCGTAAACGCGTTGTTCCCCGAACAAAGCAAGTTTAACTACCTATTAGCGCAGAATGAAATGGATGACATTCCATCTGTCATAGAGGGAGAACTGATGGAGGCTTGCAATCGTGTAGGGAACAATAAAGCTCCGGGATTGGACGGGGTCCCCAATATTGCTTTAAAAACAACTATAAAAGCAGTGCCATCATTGTTCCTGGACGTCTACGACACATGCCTCAAGGAAGGGATTTTCCCTCGGAAGTGGAAGCAGCAACGACTAGTATTACTTCCAAAAGGGAAAAAGCCACCAGAAGAACCGTCATCTTATCGACCACTTTGTATGTTAGACACGACAGGTAAGATACTTGAGCGTATAATCCACCAAAGAATAGAAGCAGTTATCGATCCACTCCTGGCAGACAACCAGTATGGTTTTCGGAAAGGACGATCAACCCTGGACGCAATCAACTTGGTTGTTGCAACAGCCAAGGAAGCAATCGAAGGGATCAGATGGAAGGGTGGAGCGAAGAAGTACTGCCTGGTGGCCACTCTGGACATCAAAAATGCCTTCAACTCCGCCAACTGGGACTGCATTATGCAAGCCTTGGAAGAGAAAAACGTACCAGGATACCTACGTAGGATAGTGGCTAGCTACTTCACAGACAAAATCCTGAGATACGACACGAACAATGGTCCAAAAGAGTATGATATTACCGGAGGTGTACCCCAGGGTTCTGTTCTGGGTCCACTTCTGTGGAATGTCATGTATGATGGCCTGCTGAGACTGACTCTTCCAAGAAGTGTCAAGCTTGTTGCATATGCAGACGATGTAGCTGTCGTAATCGTTGCGAAACACCTAGATGAGATAAACCACATGTTCGGTATCACCTTTGAGAAAGTTAACCGGTGAATGGATTCAATGAATCTACAACTGGCTAAACAGAAGACTGAGGCTGTGCTTATTACCAGCAGAAAAGTGATAGAGACCATAAAACTGAAAGTCGGAGAACAAGAAATCACATCACAACCATATATCCGATATCTGGGAGTGATGCTTGATGCCCGACTCAACTTTAAGCAGCAAGTCGAACACGTGAGTGCAAAAGCATCAGCAGTGGTAGCTAGCTTAGCACGACTGATGCCAAACGTCGGAGGCCCAAAGCAGAGCAGAAGACTACTACTATCATCTGTAGTCACATCAGTGCTCACTTACGGAATATCTATCTGGGCGGACGCACTAGAAAAGCAAGAATCATGGAGAAAGGCTGGACCAGTCTACCGTCTGAGTGCCTTAAGAGTAGCAAGTGCCTTCCGCACAATATCTATGGAAGCAGTGTGTGTCATCTCCGGAACTTTGCCTCTCAGAGACTTAGCTGAGGAAAGACGGATCCTTTACCAACGAAAGAAGTCGACCACACTAAGCGCTGAGGAGCTTGGAACAGAAGAGCGGCAGAGGAGCATAAGTAGATGGCAACTACAGTGGGATGCCACAGTGAAGGGTAGGTGGACGCATCGTCTCATACCAAGGATCAACGTTTGGCTAAACCGGAGTCACGGTGAGGTCAACTATTATCTTACACAGATGTTATCAGGACACGGCTGTTTCCAGGCGTATCTCCGACGCTTCAAGCATGATGATTCCCCGGAGTGCCCGTCCTGCTCAGGAGTCAATGAAGATGCAGAGCACGTTGTCTTTGAGTGCCCAAGTTTTTACCCACAGCGAGATGAGCTGGAGAATATCCTGAAGAGGAAAATCCAACCAGAGACAATAGTAGCAGCAATGCTGTCATCAGAAGCTGCCTGGAACGCCACAAGCACTTTTGCTACAAAAGTGCTTACCGAGTTGCGATCCATTGAGAGGAAAAGAGCGAAAGACAGAATCTAGAAGGAAGAAATAACATCTTAGCCACCAGAAGGAAGAGCGGCAGCTAATTCCTCCCCCGCGAAGAAATGCCTTACGGCGGTACCATGGGGGATCAGAGGATAGAAAAGAAAGGGGTTTTAGGGCTTAGTGGGTAGAGGCGTCAGCGTCGAGTTTTAGTATGACACTGCGTCGAGTCGCCACATATCCAGGCCAAACAGCTACGCCTGGAATCCGTAAAAAGGATTCCCCCCCCCCCTAAAGAGAAAAAAACACACACACACACAAACACACACACACACACACACACACACACACACACATACAGACAGACACCGTGACAACCTCGCGGGGATAGTCAGGGAAGCTTCCTGTGATCTTCAAACGTCGAGATCTGATGAAAACTCGATTTTTGCAAAACGGGGTGCAAACAATAACTTCCCGATTTTTGAAAATCTTCGATTTTCTTAGCGGGAAGTTAAAAATTATCAAAAATTAAAAATATTAAAAAAAATTAGTTTGTATTATTTTGTTATTATTTTGATTTTGTATTGAATATATAAATATTGATTAATATATTTTGTTTTTTGGTTAGATGTTTTTTGTAGTTTTCTGTGATGTTTGGTGTTCTACTGTGCCGGAGTCCTGGTTGAATATAAAAAATACAACTGTGGGATGGCCACCTAAAAATGAGAACCCGACAGCTGCTGCAATCAAGCAATCTAAACCTATGAAAGACTGGCAGGCTATGAATTATTCAAGGCTTCTTGGACCGTACAGTATGTATAATATTTTATAGTTTTATGTTAAATCATTCATAATTTTCTATGCATTACAATAATTTTTCTTTCTCAGAGACTTATGATATTGCTAGAGCTGTAGAAATCGCTGCCGTCGATTTATCTACAAGCGACGAAGCAGCTATGTCACAGTTGCAAAATGGCCAAACATTGGGTACTAAACGTGAACGGAAACGTCCAGGACGTTTTTTAGACCAGGAATCAGACAGAGCTAGCTCCAGTGATGATGACAGTAGAGATATGCAAAATGATAAAGAAACTACACCAAAACATCAATTTATTATGATTCTGGTCATGACAGCTCAAAGGATGTAGAAGAGACCCAAGAGTTAGACTACGGCGATTTTTTTGAAAATCACCCTCAACACTCTACAAAGCCAAAATCAAAAAATATTAATGTGAGAAAAATAGAAAAAATAACACACCCTATTATAAAAAGTAAAACATCTCAATCTATCGACAAAACAAAAGAACCTGTGGTTTTTACGGAAATGGCCAAAGATCCGGGTACTTTGACACCTGTGGACGAGACCATTGATAAAACTATTGGAATAAATATAGAAAACGGCATTCATCATCAAAGTCCGAGTCAAGGAGCCATTTCTAAATCTCCAGAACCATCGTTGCCTATGAACGATACTGAAACTTTAACCGCTGAAATTTTAAAATTAGATTGTTCTCCCAACTGCTGCGGTAAATATAAAGTTTAATATAGTATTTTTTTTATGACACTTGTAGTATCATGACAAATGCATAATTAATTTTTAGATTTTTTGAATTTTGACATTTATAGATTCATTACCTAAAATTGTTTATCAATTGTAATATAATTATTTTTTTTATCCACAGTTGCATGTAGTTTAAAGTTAGACACACTTTTACGTTTAGTGAACACACTTATTATGAATCAAGAACATGTCACTATCCATCCTTCTGAACCTTCAAGAAGCTCTGGATCTACTCATCAAAATTTATTACCTACATTTCCACTTACAAAACTTTCTGAATTAGAAAAATTGAATACGACATTAAAAGATAACAACACTGCACGCACTCAATATGTAAATAGTTATTTTATTACTTGAACAGATCGTTTGTATACTTTCATTATCTTTTGCTTATAAAATTCATTTTATTCTTTTATTTATTAGCTCTTATAAGTTTAGCTTAAATAATCAAATATATTGGTAACTTTGTAATATTTTTTCAGATTGATGTAATTAATGTAAGACGTGATCAAGATTCTAAGAAACATACCCGTAATGTTTTATCTTACATTATAACTGATGAGTTTGCTCGCCGACTTTCTTGGACTGGACAAAAAAAAAAACTATTAAAGTTAAAGACATGAAGTTTGTTGAAATTTTAATCGGTGAGTTGATAAAATAAGTCCTACTGTAATTAAGGTATAGTTTGACCATGAATTTATTGATATTTAAAAGTGTTTTATTATTGTTAAACGCTGAATTATTAAATTTTTCTATATAATTATACTTAACTAATAATTGATTTGCGATTTTAATATTAATTTTTAGTCTTTAATAAAAATGTGCCGTAGTTGTTAATTGAATTTTTAAATCCAATAATATAGAAAAAAAATATTTAGCTAAAATAGATTTAAAATTTTATACAAATTTATTGAAAAAAAAAAAAAAAAAATACAAAAGTTATCACTATCAATTGAAAATTATTTAAGAGTGCTGAATTTAATATATTTGATAATATAAGAGTTTTTTTAGCGATTAATAAGAGAAATAATTATTTAAAGCGTTTATTTATTACAGAATTGCTGCAAAATAGAAAATGATTGTTCACGGATAAGTAAGCTTGAAGAAAAATTATAATACGTAATGTCTGATGCTAGTCATTCTATTTTATTTTTCAGAAACGATTACTCAGAATAATCATGCAAGCTCGCATGGCATGATTGAATCAACTATTAAATCATGGCTCCAGCAGAGTGATGACAGGATTGATTATCGTTCAGGAAACAAAACCAAAGACAAGTAACATAAATGTACTTAAAACAATATAAAATTTAATAAGTTACAAAAAATGTACTGGACAATAAAAAATTTAATAAGTAACATAAAATGTACGTAAGACAATAAAAAATTCAATAAAAAACCAATAATTGTTTTGAATCAACTACCAATGGTTTGAAAAATATAACGTTCCAAAATAAAAGTTATATAAATCTTTTATTTATGTAATTGTCAATATAATAAAATTATTACTATAATAAATTAATAAATGTTGTCTATCTGCACTATAAAATTATCAATATTATTATTATAATTATTATGAGTATTACATAACAACACTAATAATTTAATAATTAATATTAATAAATTTATAGCATGAATAAATAATATTTATTAATTTATAATAATAATATTCTGCAAATTTTCTGTATGAAATCAGAAAGAGCTCTCAATTCTGACTACTATAAGTACTCTTTTATTTGAAGTCGTAAAGAGATCTTAATTCGGATTTCTGCAAGAAATCTTATTTTTGAACTCAAAAAGACTTCCTAATTCTAACTTCTGTAAGCACTCTTTTTTTTAAACTCAGAAAAAAGATCTCTTTGAGAATATTTGTGGAAGTCTTATATTACTCTTGAAGTGGCGCATTCGACGTCCTCAAGATGTCGTAGAGACACCATTCCGTTAAAAATTACGACGTCCAAGTCTTAAATGGGAGTTCATCAAGAACCTTTAAAGACATCATATTGTTTACTGGGCTGTCAATAGATTTTAATCTATTAATTCAAGATACGAAGACCTCTTGTAATTAAATATTTATTGTTGTATTATTAAGACCACGGTAATAAATTAGTTAATGATTTTAATTCGAAATTTGGAATTAGGATTTATAATTAAGTTGGGATGAATGGAATAGTAATTTTGGGAAATAAATATATAAATTTTAATCTGTAAAATCCGGAAAATTTATTTAATGTTGAGTATTAAACTCGTGGTAATTTTGGAATAAATTCAAGCATCGGTATTTAGGGTAGATTTTTTTGAGAAATAAATTATTAGTTGTGAAAATGGTTTACGATTTATTTGCGAGCTAATGACTGAAAAATTTTAGTGAAAATTAATGTTGTAATTTTTGGAGTTTAATTTTATAAGTTATGACCCAGATTTTACTTTTTGTATTTGAGTATTTTAGTTCATTTTTTATTAATTAGTTAAAAATTAATAGAAACAATTATTGTTATTAGTGCGGCGATTATTATTTAATTTTTGTATTTATTTAATAATTTTATATTATTGTTACCGAATGTATGATTAAAATTAAGAAATTAAGCGTGTGAGAAATTATTACGAAGCCGAGTGAATTAATTGTAAAAGAAATTAAAAGACTGGGATAATTATTCTAAGTTCCGAACAAGATTTAGTATGGGAAAGCAATGAATGGATATAAAATGAAGGAAATGACGATTATTATTTTGTAAGAAATAATTGAGGTAAGCGAAGATTTTATGTCCCGAGGACAATTTAGTATGGAAAATCAATGAATGGATATATAATGAAGGAAATTGCGATTGAAATAATAAAGAATTGAGTTTCAAAAATAAAAACTTAGAATTTGGCGAGACGAATGGATAGAAAATGAAGGAAATTACAATTAAAATAATAAATAATTATTTTTGAATGCTAGTTCGAGGACACCGGACAGGTGTCTAAAACGACCATTCCGGTTCGTTACAAGAGAGTTGGGGAAAAAATGATAAACGCCAAAATTTTGCTCGATAAAAGCAGTTCTTTCTCGGGAGAATTACTCGGGCGAATACTCTTCACCAAGTAATTCCAGAGGATGATACTCTACCTGGAGTCTGACCAAGGCCCAGGTAAGTATCATGAACCGACCGGATGAAAGTGCTACTCCCCGTGCCGAAGCCTTCAGCTGAGGTACGGTAGGTGATCATAAGCCGTGTAGGTGGGAGCGAGGAGGATACTCTCCACTTGCTCTCAGGGTAGAGTTTAGGACCCCCCAGGGATGACGGCTAGTCACCCTGAGGGGGTAGGGGGTGTTACTGGGAAACTAGTTAGTATTTTGTAGACCGCGTTTTTGAGTTTCAACCGTGAATACCGTCGTGTATGTTTGGATAGAAAGTTTCTATTGTATTAGTGTATATTGCTTATATTGTTTCTTGATTTTGAACCGCGAATATGTGTGAAAAGAGTGTTCTAATGTATTGTTTATATTGTTTAATTTGATTATATTGTTTATATCGTTTATTAACATGATCAGGCCAATGAAGAGGTTTCCTTTTTCTTTGATTTATTTAGTATGAAGTGTTTTGTTTATATTTTGTTATTGATAATGTGATCCCCGCTTATGACCCTGGACTTCGGCGAGCAAATTTCGAGCCGGGGACGAATAAATTATTTATTTATATAATTTTGGAAAACGTGGGCGTTACAAAGTCAAAAATAAAAGTTAAGTAGAGCCAGTGTGTGTGTGTGTGAGCGGGTTATGTGTGTGAAGATCGTGCGGGATATGTGTGTGTGAGTGTGTAAATTCTCTACTTGTTGATGTTTTGCCGAGTAGAGTAGTTCGTAAAGTCTAAGAGCGTGAGGGTCCGGTGGACAGCGCGACGTAGCTAGAAACTGCAGTAAAGCCCTCCTTACGAGGGTACTGTAGGATTAAAAATTGTTGTTAGTTATAAGTAGAGCCAGGCCTTTGGTATGGAAGGGGAAAACTCACACATGCATAAAAAAAACAAAAGAAATGTATCCGTGTAATCGGTTAAACTCGGTAATGAACTACATTCAGTTTGTAGTTTAAAAGCATCAAGATGGTGCTATTAGAAAAAAAAATTTTTCTTTTGTTTTTTACGGTCCGATTGCAGTAAAGCTTATAATTAGTTTATGTAATGTTTTTGAATGTTTCTTTTTCTTGTCAAACGTTTAAGAAATTTTTTACCGGGCTTTAGTATTTTGTAACATATAGAATTATAAAAAAAAAAAAATTCTTCTCACACTTACTTGAGTCAAGAGAATAATTTCTTGAGTTGAAGAATTATTCTTGGTCCAAAAAAAATTTCTTGTTTCAAAAATTTATTCTTTTCACTTAAGAAAATTATTTTTTTTTTTCAAAATGGTATTTTTGGTTCAAAATTTTGTCTCTTAAATCAATTTAATTTAATCGAGAATCCTGTATTTATCTCACTGCAATGAAGCCGTAAATTTCATGAATGTGTTTCCCTTACTGCTTCAATGCAGTAACGTTAATAATTGGTACTTGAATAATTTTTCTTTATAAAGTTGAATGATTTCATAAATAGAGTCTATTATTTCCGATGAGGTCCTCAAAGTGTAAAACAAAAATTATTTTATTTAAATTAAATCGGAAATCATCTCTATGATTTACTTTCTCAATCAAGTAACACAAAAAGTAAAGGAATATTTCACGCAGAAGCTTCAAATTGCTCAAATAATGATTCCTTCCACGATCTAATTTTTACTGCATCACTGCAGTACAGCAAAAATTTTAAATTGAGATAATTTTAATGTTAAATTTATTCCTTGAGTTATAAAAGGCAATTAACTAAGTTTGCTGCGATTTAGATATCAAAGATTTCCGGAAAATATTAATTGGTAACCAATTTTTCAATTAAAAAATACATACTGCATAGTTGCAGTAAAAATGAAAAATGAATATTAACTGAAATTTAAACATTTAACTATCTCATCTACTGAGAGATACTACTTAATTAAGCCATCATTACCAAAATAGTGTAATTCCAACCAAATATTGTTAGAAATGAGATTCCGTGATCATAAAATAGATACTGCATAAAGGCAGTAGAGCAAAATTTTACAGCTAATAAAACTTTTGCCAGAAAGTGCCAACTTTCATTTCACTGCGTTAATCGAAGTTGCCATTTTGCGCCTTCGCCTTGAAAAGTAAAAAAGAAAACCTCAGATCACATGTTTGTCTTTGGCATTATATGTGATCTAAGGCTTTTCTTATTTTCCTTACCAAGGGGTGTAATATATTATTCTCTCTCATTTTAAGCAATTTAACTGGTCGCCACTGACGAGAGTAATTAAAAATTTATCACGGTATTTATAGAAAATTATTTTTCCACAAATAAATTGATACTGCATCACTGCAGTAGACCAAAATTTTGGTAGTGAGGACATTTTGCTGTCAAATTTATTTCTTTCATTATGAAAATCGATTTAATCAGTTCGTTAAAATTTAAATTTCAAAGATTTTCAGTAAGTATTGATAGGAAACGACTATTTAAATTAAAAATAGAATACTGCATAGTTGCAGTCAATATGAAAATTAAATGTTAATGGAAATCTGAACATATAACTTTATTATCTAATATAAATTGCTAATAATTTAAGCCGTCATTACTAAAATAACGTAGTTCTAACCAAATGTTGTTAGAATCCGATTTTTTGACCATAAAATAGAAACTGCATAACTGCAGTAGAGCAAAATTTTACTGTTAATAAAACTGTTGCTGTCGAAAATATTTTTTTTTTTTTTCATTAAAAGTGAATTTATTGGTCCTTACGACGTAAATAATTGAAAATTTATCATGGAATTTATAGAAAATTCTTTTATTTGCAATTAATTGTTACTGCATCACTGCAGTAGAGTAAAATTTTAGTAGTGAGAACATTCTGCTGTCAAATTTATTTCTTTCCTTGTAAAAAGCGATTTAATCAGTTTGCTGCGATTAAAATTTCAAAGATTTCCAGTAAATACTGATAGGAAACGAATATTTTAATTAAAAATTGAATACTGCATAGTCGCAGTCAAGATGAAAAATAAATGTTAATAGAAATCTGAACATATAACTTTATTATCTAATATAAATTGCTAATAATTTAAGCCGTCATTACTTAAATAACGTAGTTCTAACCAAATGTTGTTAGAATCCGATCTATTTTACCATAAAATAGAAACTGCATAACTGCAGTAGAGCAAAATTTTACAGTTAATAAAACTGTTGCCGTCGAAAATATTTTTCTTTCTTATAAGGAGAATGACTGGAGGGGAAAAGATCGAAGATCAATAAAAATCGTAACATGTTGCAGTGGTGGGAAGCAGTGAACGCGTTTAGAGGGAAACCAAGAAAGGAAGCCAGCAAAGAAATTTCTGGTCATCAATGGACAAGTCACTTCATGGGTACCATGGGGGGCTCAGCAGGTCGGGCTGAATCCAGTGAAGAGCCAATCTAGCACGCGGAAGAGATACAAGAAGGGATGGAGGAGCGTCAGGAAGAACTGCTCGAAGAAGAGCTGCTCGACGGAGAGGATAATGAGATGAACGCAGATAACATGGAAGCAGAGATAAAAATGGCAGAGTTAAAGGCTGCACTGAAAAGAATGAGAAATAAGAAGGCTCCAGGGGAAGACGGGCTAGTCACAGAATTCTACAAGGAGATGCCCGAGGAGGGAAAGCAGGAACTGTTGGAGGCACTAAATGAGATTTGGAGGAAAGGAAATTTACCGAAAGGCTGGGAATCGGCGCATATCGCGCCAATCTTCAAAGCAGGGGACCCAAACAACCCAAGAAATTACAGGCCAATTTCGCTTCTCAATGCAGGTTATAAAATACTTACCAACATAGTCACGATGAGGCTAGAGAAATGGTGTGAAGAAAATAAAATACTCAAGGCAAGTCAGGCAGGTTTCAGAAGAAAAAGAGGTACCTGGGACCAGGTATTTGTGATAAATGCAGTCATAAACCATTGGGTGAAAGAAAAGGGACAGAAAGCTTTTATTTGCTTCGTGGACTTTGAGACAGCGTGGATAGAAAACTACTTTTTGCCAAGGCTGAGGAAGCAGGTATTAGAGGAAGAATGCTGAAATTTATCAAGGCAGTATACAAGAGGACTGTGAACGAAATTGTGGCCAATGGAGAAACGAAAGGGAAGTTTGAAGCTTCACAAGGGGTAAGGCAGGGTTGTCCACTAAGCCCGCTGCTTTTCAACATCTTTTTGGACGACATTGACAAAGAGTTCAGCAAGAGAAACATCGGAGGAATAGCCATGGGCAAAATCAAGGTGTATCTGGGGAAATATGCAGACGATATAGCAGCAATCGCCCCAGATGAAGCAAGTCTCCAGCAGATGTTAAAAGTTTTGGAAAATTATGCAGCCAAAAACTCTCTCAGGGTAAACACAAAAAAGACAAAAGTGCTAGTGATCGGCGGAAAAGACAGGAAATCCTCTGCAAATTGGAAATATGGAGATGACCAGCTAGAAGAAGTAAAAGACTTTAAGCACCTGGGCTGCTGGATTCCAGCAGCAACAGCTGGAGGAAGCACACCAACGAGATGGCAGTCAAGGCCAAGAAAGATCTAAACTCTACGTGGGGGCTCATTGAGAGAACAGGCAGGAACTCACTTAAAGACAGGATGTATCTCTACAACGATCTCTGGTAAGATCAGAGGCACTGTACGGAGTAGAGATTTGGGGTTGGGAAGGCAGCAAGGCAATTGAAGCAGTGTATAGCAGATACTGTAAGACAGCGATGGGTCTAGCCAGAAACACACCTGAGTATATCTGGAGGTTCGAGGGTGGGCTTGAAAATTTTAATTACATCTGTAGAGAGGGAGAAGGCGGGTACCTCCTAGATGTGCTGAGAATGGAGGATGGCAGATGGTCGAAAGTCGTATTGAGAGAAAAATGCAGAGGAATCCTGAATGGCAGGGCCTCAAAGTGGGGTGGCAGGTTGGCCAAAACTCTGGAGGAAATGCGTTGCAAGGACATAATAAAGATGATCTGGGAAAAAGTGGAAATAAATCTGATAGAGCAGAGATTGCAGGAGGGCCTTCTCCATCTTCAAGCTACAATGAGAGAGGAAGAGAACAGAAAAATCATGGAATCGTCCTACAACCCCATGTTCAAATTCCTCAAGACCAGTATGGGAACTGAACCTTACTGGTTAGACAGAAAAATCCCAAGCTGGATGAAACTCGCTTGGTGCAGAGTCAGATGCGGCAACATTGGGAAGGCAGGAAAGAAGGGCTTCAGGGACTGGCAATGTCGTTTATGCCAAGGTGAAGATGAGACCGTAGAGCACATCTTAAGATGCAGAACTGTTTTGAACAGTGTCAAGGCAGAGGTGAGAGGTTTTGTCCTGGATTGGATTGGTGGTAAAGCAGGAGCAGATTTTTACTGGTTGTTACTGCAGACTCTGAGAGGTGAACCAGTACAAGAAATTTGCCAGATAATCGGTAAATTTCTAAAACTCACAAGGGAAGGGATTGAGCCCTTGTGGGAAGAACATGATGCAGCAGTCCAACAAGTCCCAAACGACGGTGATTAGATGGCAGCCAAAGAAGAAGATACCCAGTGCAGTAATATTGATACTCATAAGTGCCTCAAAGAGGCTGTATTAAATTTCTTATTTTTAGACAACAAGTGCCATAAAAGTTAGTCTGTAGATTCTTTAATTTTCTAATGTATTGTAATGTGATTGAACTTAAAATAATTCTATAATATTTAAAAAATACTTAAATTCTTAAGCTGGTAAAAAAGTGATATTATTGTTAACATGAAATGAAATACTTAAGTAAATATGGTGCTAGAGCCAGAGCTTTAAGTAACTATTAAGATGCAGTACAAATTAAGACAATGTGATGAAAAAATTGTAAAAGCAGTTTTTACTGTTGTACAATGCAAATAAATCTATCTTTATCTATTTTTCTTTCTTATGAAAAGCGAATTTATTGGTCGTTACGACGTAAATAATTTAAAATTTATCATGGAATTTATGGAAAAAAATTTTATCTGCAATTAAATTGTTACTGCATCACTGCAGTAGAGCAAAATATTAATAGTGGGGACATTCTGCTGTCAAATTTACTTTTTTCTTTATGAAAAGCGATTTAATCAGTTTGCTACGATTTAAATTTCAAAGATCTCCAGTAAATATTGATAGAACACGAATATATTAATTAAAAATTAAATACTGCATAGTTGCAGTCAATATGAAAATTAAATGTTAATGGAAATCTGAACATATAACTTTATTATCTAATATAAATTGCTAATAATTTAAGCCGTCATTACTAAAATAACGTAGTTCTAACCAAATGTTGTTAGAATCCGATTTTTTTGACCATAAAATAGAAACTGCATAACTGCAGTAGAGCAAAATTTTACTGTTAATAAAACTGTTGCTGTCGAAAATATTTTTTTTTTTTTTCATTAAAAGTGAATTTATTGGTCGTTACGACGTAAATAATTGAAAATTTATCATGGAATTTATAGAAAAAATTTTATCTGCAATTAAATTGTTACTGCATCACTGCAGTAGAGCAAAATTTTAATAGTGGATACATTCTGCTGTCAAATTTACTTCTTTCTTCATGAAAAGCGATTTAATCAGTTTGTAAAAATTGAAATTTCAAAGATTTTCAGTAAGAATTGATAGGAAATAAATATTTCAATTAAAAATTGAATACTGCATAGTCGCAGTCAAGATGAAAAATAAATGTTAATGGAAAGCTGAACTTGTAACTTTATTATCTAGTATAAATTGCCAGTAAATTAAGCCACCATTACCAAAATAACGTAGTTCTAACTAAATGTTGTTAGAAACCGATTTTTTTTGCCATAAAAGAGATACTGCATAATTGCAGAAGAGCAAAATTTTACTAGTGAGAACATTCTGCTGTCAAATTTATTTCTTTCCTCATAA
Organism: Cotesia glomerata; assembly: GCF_020080835.1. Taxonomy (NCBI): domain Eukaryota; kingdom Metazoa; phylum Arthropoda; class Insecta; order Hymenoptera; family Braconidae; genus Cotesia; species Cotesia glomerata. The sequence continues at coordinate 134,598 of NW_025401664.1, forward strand.
TAAGCTATTTAGTAAGTTTGCTACGATTTAAATATCAAACATTTCTGGAGAATATTGATTGGTAACCAATTTTTTATTAAAAAAATGCATACTGCATAGTTGCAGTAAAGGTGAAAAATAAATGTTAATATAAATCTGAATATATAAATTTATTGTCTTATATAAATCGCTAGGAAATTAAGCTGTCATCACCAAAGTAATGTAGTTCTCACCAAATGTCGTTAGAAATCAATTTTTTTAATCATAAAAAAGATACTGCAACTGCAGTAGAGCAAAATTTTACAGTTAATAAAACTGTTGCCGTCTAAAATATTTTTCTTTCTTATTAAAAGCGATTTTATCGGTCGTTATGACGTGAATAATTAAAAATTTATCATGGAATTTATAGAAAATAATTTTATTTGCAATTAAATTGTTACTGCATCTCTGCAGTAGAGCAAAATTTTAGTAGTGAGGACAATTTGCTTTCAAATTTATTTCTTTCATTATGAACAGCGATTTAATCAGTTTGTGAAAATTGAAATTTCAAAGATTTTCAGTAAGTATTGATAGGAAACAATTATATTAATTAAAAATTAAATACTGCATAATTGTAGTCAACACGAAAAATTTATGTTAATGGAAATCTGAACATATAACTTTATTATCTAATATGAATTGCCAGTAAATTAAGCCGTCATTACCAAAATAACGTAGTTCTAACCAAATGGTGTTAGAAACCGATTTTTTTTATCATTAAAGAGATACTGCTTAGTTGCAGTAGAGCCAAATTTTAGTAGTAAGGACATTCTGCTGTCAAATTTATTTCTTTTATTATGAAAAGCAATTCAATCAGTTCGCTACGACTTAAATATCGAAGATTTCCAATAAGTAATGATAGGAAACAAATATATTTATCAAAAAAATGGATACTGCATAGCTGCAGTAAAGATGGAAAATAAATATTAATGGACATTTGAACATTCAATTTCCTTATCCAATGTGAATTGCTAGTAAATTAAGCCGTTATTACTAAAATAACGTAATTCTAACCAAATGTTGTTAGAAACCTTTTTTTTTTTACCATAAAAGAGATACTGCATAACTGTAGTAGAGCAATAATCTACAGTTAATAAAACTTTTGCCACCGAAAATATTTTTTTTTCTTCTTAAAAGCGATTCTACTGTTCACCATTGACGTAAGTGATTAAAAACTTATTATGGAATTTATAGAAAATAACTTTATCTGCAATTAAAGTGTTACTGCATCACTGCAGTAGAGCTAAATTTTAGTAGTGAGGACATTCTGCTGTCAAATTTTTTTCTTTCTTTATGAAAAGCGATTTAATCAGCTTGCTACGATTTAATTATCGAAGATTTTTAGTAAGTATTAATAGGAAACTAATATTTTAATGAAAAAATCAATACTGGATAGTTGCAGTAAGATAGTTGCAGTAAAGATGAATAATAAATGTTAATAGAAATCTGAACATTTAACTTTCTTGTTTAATGTGAATTGCTAGTAAATTAAGCCGTCATTACCAAAATAATGTAGTTCTAACCAAATATTGTTAGAAACTGATTTTTTTTAGCATAAAAACGATACTGCATAACTGCAGTAGAGCAACATTTAACAGTTAATAAAGCTTTTGCTATCGGAAATGTTTTTCTTTCTTATTAACAGCGATTTTATTGGTCGCTACTGACATGAGTAATTAAAAATTCATCGCGGTATTGATAGAAAATAATTTTTCTGCAATAAAATTATTACTTGCAGATAAATTATCTTCTGTCAATATCACAATGACTTGTACATTATTTGCGTCAGTACCAACCAATTCAATCACGTTTAATAGTAACGAAAAATATTCTTGGTGATAAAAATTTTTTTAACTGTAAAACTTTGCTCTACTGCATTTATGCAGTATCTATTTTATAGTTAAGGAATCTCATTTCTAACAATTTTTGGTTAGAAGTACACTATTTTGGTAATAATGGCTTAATTAAGTAGTATTTCACATTAGATAAAAAAGTTAAAGGTTCAAATTTCAATTAATATTTATTTTCCATCTTTACTGCGACTATGCAGTATGCGTTTTTTAATTGAAAAATTGGTTACCAATCAATATATCCCGGAAATCTTTGATATTTTAATCGTAGCAAACTTATTAAATCGCCTTTCATAACTCAAGAAATAAATTTAACAACAACATTACCTCAATTATAAATTTTTCATGTACTGCAGTAATGCTGTAACAATTTAATTGCAGATAAATTATCTTCTGTCAATATCATAATGAGTTGTACGTTATCTAGGTCAGTTTCAATTGATTAAATCTTGTTTAATGATAAAGATAAATATATTTTGGATGGTAAAATGGTCATTTACTGTAAAATTTTGCTCTACTGCAGTTGTACAGTATTTCTTATATACTAAAGATACCCCCAGAAATGTGTCTTTCATGTTAAATAAAAAAAATTTTTTTTTCCTACTCCTCCAATACAGTGATTTTTATAATTGGTTTATAATTGACTATTTTCAATACTTTTCTCTTTACAGAGTTGAATGATTTAATAAAGTCTACTTTTTTCCGATAAACTGAGATTGTAAAACGAAGATTATTTTAATGCAATTAAGTTAAGAAGCCACTGCGTCACGATTTACTGTTCCCCAGCAGTATTGCCTCTTATTTTTCTGTTTAATATTTATATAACAAAAAATAGTGTGAAAAATGAATTTATATACTTATACCTTTCTGATTTTTTCGTTCGGAGTTCTAAATTAATGATAATTTGTATAAACTTTGCGTAAATTTTTATAAAATTTATTATACGAACTTATACAGTTTTGTTAACTCTTACAATAACATATTTAAACAAATTTTTTTCGAGAAAACTTCGTCGATTTGATCTTAATATACTTTTATATTGACTAAATGACCTTTTAACGTCAACTAACGTTATAGGTGCATATTTCATTCTTCTTACATCTTGTTCAGTCCAACGGTAAGGAAGATTCTGCGGCCGATAATCATTTTTTTGCATGCATTGATCCGCCGTTGTTAGAATTTCATAAAAATCAGTGTTATCTTGTATTACATTAGCTGCTTTCAGACGTACATCTTGTCGAACGTTTACATTTAATAATAAATGACGAATAGTTCTACGGACAATTTTCCAAGATTTGTGCAAAGGAAGACCCTGAGTTTCGAGTTTTTGAATGGCCTCTGCAATGATTGAGTAGTTATTATGGATCTCTGTTAGATCCTGTTGATTTTGATCACGTTGAAAATGTTGTTGCATATCGATAATATTTTGGGAGTCAGGTTGAAGAGCGAGAATGACTCTTTTTACATCTTCGTAATGCTCATGATAATAAGATGCTGCATTAATCCATGTTCCCCAACGAGTTATAATTGGTGAAGGAGGAAACGGTATATTATTGCACATTTCTTTGAAAAGTCTGACGCGATTCGGAGCTTTAGTAAATATTGCTTTCGTAAAACACTGTCGAATAGTTTCTGCGATTTTATGCAGACCATGTGCAAGGCAGGTAACATGTATCATTTTAGAATAAGCATTTGCCAATGTTCTCCCGGCCAGCTTCATATATGGTGCAGCGTCACTCACAAAAAGAAGTACTTTATCGTGGTGTATTCTATCCGGCCATAGAATCGCCAAGCTGCGGTTGAAGAACTGTACAACTTTATCAGCATTAGAAGTGTCACTGAATTCAATATTCAGAAGTAGGGATGCGCTAGGATGATTTTCAATTAATGGACTAACTATAGCATTGAAAACACAACGTTTCTCAGAATCAATAGTTTCATCAATGCTTATATAGATGGGATTATCTCCTATTTCGTTTCGTATTTTCACGATGGTTTCTTCATGAACTTTTGAAACGTACCTTCGCCGAAGAGTCCGAGAATCAGGAAGAGGACGACGAATATATCGCTGCATAAAACTCACAAATGCTGGATCATTTAATTTATCGATCGGAATATCAGTTTTCAAGAAAAATTCTGTTAATTCTTTATAGAAAGGATTTTGGCGATCAGTGCAAGCTTGCCACGAGGCTTCATTAGGAGGTTTCGGAGCATCTCGAAGTTCTATTGCTTTTGTTTGAAGATCTGTCTCAATATGACGTCTAATGTTTTCTGTCTCAACCGTATGAATAACAGAGTAGCATAATAAACACCTGACATGTAGATCGCAAACCTGAAATAGCCAAAAGTAGATGCAATCATTGGAGAGCAATAAGAATGTACTTATGCTGTACATTATATATTTAATAAGATTGGTGAAAAAATTTCCATTGTTTTTTTATTTGATCATGCAGCCACTACTGTTGACCTGTTGACTTGAGTGTAGTGCAGTGTAAACATCGCTTTGTTTCGTTCTACCTAAAAATCTACGTTATTGCAGTGTACACCTCAAGATAAATCAAATTTCCATCATAGTCTTATAAATTGAGTTTAGTGCTTCAAATTGACATATAAATTTCCATGATTAAAGTCAATTTCATCATAAAAATTAACTTATAAAAGTATCAGTTCTGATTAAATTTATTTTGGAGTTAAGTACAGCTATTCTTCTGCGCATTTTGGAGCGCATCTCTTTACATGACATTGTGAGTGTGTATCAGTGCATACAGTTAGTGTGAAGTGCATACCCTGTTATCAGTATGTATTCTTGGGTATTTGTTACTCAGCTATTGCCTCTATCATAGTATTGGTAGTGAGATCATTGTGTAGTCAACTTTACAATGTGTTGATGGTCAGCACAATTCGGCCTTCAAAACGTCTTAGAAATTGTTGTCATTAGAATATCGTCGGATTTACTTTGACACTCACCAGTTAAAATTCTTAAAATTCTTTATTCTATGGTATACATGTGATTACTACCGAGTTAGTTTCTGTTATGTCATTACTGAATGACTTTTGCTTCAGGTGTAAATCTGTGTTGAGAACACCATTCACCTGTGATTCATGTTCCAAATCTTTTCACAGAAGCTGTGCATGTGACTACATTAAATCCAGAGCTCTAGAAGATTGCTGCAGAAAGAAATTTGCATATTTACTTGTTCCACTTGATTCAAAAAATAAAAATAAATCTAGTCAGTCTCGTCTACTGTCTTTGAGATCAGTTACCTCAAACAATTCATCCTCATCCAGTTTCAAATCAGCTCTATCTTCAACCTCTTCTATTCGAAACCGCACACCTAGTACAGAATCAAGATTAAGTATCTCGTCTCCAGTGACCCCTACATCTCCACAATCAGCACTTTCACCAACTAGCGACTCTGTTTTCTATCCTGAACAGCATAGTGTTGGAGACAACATGGCGAACTCTGGTTCTTCTCAATCTACCAGTACATCGACAGTAAATCCTACTGAATCTGGAAAAGTTGAAAATGAGGTATCTAATATTCCAAATCCTATGTTGGAAAACTCTCTACCCTCTGGATGGTTAACTTTATCGACTGACGACAAATTAACGCTAGTTATGCAATCAGTTGCTCAAATACCTCTTCTCACGATGGAATTTAAATCTTTATCGTCAAGAATAGATGTGTTCGGAAAACGTCTTAATGAACTGCAAGAAAAACAGTCATCTACAAATGAAGTATTGGCCACCTTGAGTCAGAGCTCATCTTCACACTCTGCGGATATAAGAAAACTAAATAAAGAACTTGAAACACTTAAGGAGAACACTACTAAAAACAATGAATGACTGGCTGGTCAAATGTCCTAGTTGGTAACTAATATTACTTCTAATCTTAATTCATCAGTGGTATCTACCGCCTCTCAAGCAACTTCTGAATTGGTGATTTCTGGCATCCCTGATCCAGTTCCTGAACAGTTGTCTCCGTTGGATATCATCTCAAATGTCTTCAGTGTGCTCAATGTGTTAGATCTCAAGTCTGACATTTTATCAGTTAGGAAAATAGAGAAAAAATCTATAACTAATAGTAATAATAATAATATTGATAGTAATGACAATATCAGTAATAATAGCAATAGAAATAAACCTGTTTTGTACTCCTATATAGTTAAAATGAAATCACCGCAAGTGCGTGATTACATCATTGATTTTAAAAGAAAAGTCAAAGATTTAACAGTTAACAAAGTATTTCCAGAATTGGTTAGTAATAACTTTAGGGGTAAAATTTATATTAATGAATTCTTGAGCCCGGAAATTCACAAGCTATTACTAAATACTAAACTGAAAGCTAAAAATTGTCATTTTAAGTATGTCTGGGTACAAAATGGTACTATATTTGTAAAGCGAGATGATAAGTCTCAAAAGCAAAAAATTTCTTCTGATTTAGATTTAGCGTCACTTGATTAACATCAAATTGATTTAGCTGATAACTCTTGTCGCAAGTTCACGTCTCTAAGGCTCTTGAGCCTGAATATAAACAGTCTTAATGGTCACATTGCTCAATTTCTTGATTTAGTTGCTGAGACTAAGCCTCATATTATTGCGTTGACAGAAACTTGGTTAAAACCAGTGCATGATAATTCAATATTAAAACTTGATAATTACACAGTATTCAGAAGAGATCGTAATTTAACACATCCAGATACAGGTCGATTCATTATGGGTGGTGTCATTGCATGCCTAATACATAATTCTTTAAAAGCTAAAGTGATTTTTATTCCATGCACAGACCATATAAACCAACCAGAATACTTAGTCCTTGATGTCACATCAATTACTGGTTCTCATCTCTTGTTAGCTGTAATTTACCGTAGGCCGAAAGGAAATTTATTAAACGAGTTCTTTGAAAGTATCTTAAAATTAATGGCAAATTATAAAAACATAATCATCACTGGTGACTTAAATTGTGATCACCTAGATTCCTTGTTTGTTTCCAATCATTTAAAAACTTTTATCTCTGAATGTTCATTTTATTGTGTACCTTTCGGGGCTACTCATCATACAAATGATAAGGATTCATGGTTAGATGTTGTTTTAGTAAGATAATCAACGTAAAGTGAGTAAATTCTACAAATCAAATCAACTATTTATTAATGGGCACGATTACTTGGTCTGTGATTATATCTTTGATACTCAAATTCAAATAGAGAAAACTGTAACCTATAAGAAATTCGCTGAGGCTAATCACGAAGCTCTTTGTACCGCTATTTTTCAGTCATTAAATTTTGACAGGGAATTTCTCGAGAATGCTGAGCTTGATTCTCTACTGAATATGTTTTATACCAACGTTGGTGCATCTCTTGATGAATTTGCTCCGTTGAAATCTTGCAAAATTAAAAGAGCTCCAAATCCCTGGTTCACTAAAGATCTTAAGATTAGATGTAAAAATCGTGATATTCTGTATAAACGAGCAAAACGCAGTAATGACCCTAATCTACTTCGACTTTATAAAATGATAAGAAGGAAATTAAAAGTTGATCTAAACAGCGCTCGTGAGAAATATCTGAAGAATGTTTTAATTGATTTCCCGTCTGGAGCTAATGTTTGGAGTAAGTTAAAGCACTTAGGCGTAATTAAAAATTCTACTTCTTCTCCTCTAAAGTATTTCGATGCCCCTGAACTAAATGATCACTTTGCCAACATAGTGAGACATCATCCACCGTGCGATGAAAAAGTCCTTAAGTCAATTGTTACGACTTATAGTAGTACAGTTACTTGTTCTTTCTCTTGGGCTGAAATTGACATCGTGGATGTAACCAAAGCCTTACGTCTTACATTTAGCAAATCAAAAGGAAAGAGCCCTGACAATTTCGAACTTCGTTGGATAAAAAATTGCGTTCCTCAGATAACTAACTTTCTCACAATTCTTTTCAATAGATCGCTTGATACTTGTACCTTTCCACAAATTTGGAAAGAAATTTTCATCATTCCCTTAAATAAAGTCTCTCCACCGCGTTCTCTCGCTGATACCAGGCCAATAGCGAACACCTCTCATTTAAGCAAAGTGTTTGAAAGGATAATAGCAAATCAGGTGGTAGATTATTTAGAGAATAACAATTTACTTGACAAGTATCAATCTGGTTTTAGGAAGTTTCACGGCACACAGTCTGCCATGCTAAGATTCGTTGAAGATATTAGTCGTGCTATCGATGCTCATAAACTAACCTTGGTAGTCTTTTTTGACCTGACTAAAGCCTTTGATTATGTCAATCCAGAAATTATCTTGAAGACTTTAGTAGAGTTAGGTTTTTCTATTGAAACTGTTCATTGGTTTCATTTGTATTTAACGAATAAAAGCCAATCAGTGTTAGATGATCAAGGATTACCAGTTGAATTTTTGCATACTACGTCTGGTGTGCCTCAAGGTTCAGTTCTTGGACCTATTTTGTTCCTCATAGTCATGAATTCGGCAGCAAGAAGATTAATGCATTGTAGTTATGGTCTATTCGCTGATGACGAATATATATATATATATATTTACATTTTTATGCCTATCAATTACAAGAGGCAGTAATACAGATGACTAGAGATGCCCAGAATGTTGCTGATTGGGCGAGAGAGAATGGCTTGGAATTAAACCTTCATAAAACGAAAGTTATGTTATTAGGTTCTAAAAGTAAAGTAGCTTCTCTCCAGCGTGCTGGCCTGCCACAAATTGTGATTGACGGCGTTGCTCTCCCCTATACTGAGTCAACAAAGTGTCTGGGTTTGCATCTAACTTCTGACTTATCTTGGAATCTCCATATCTCTTAAACAGTTAGCAAAATAAACTCTGCACTTTATAGTTTAAAATTACGCAAAAATATCTATACACCCAATATTAAAAAATTACTAGTCTCAGCAACAATATTGCCCCTAATTGATTATTGCTCTATAGTATTGTCAAATTCTACTCATGATAACGACCTGAAACTCTAACGGTCTTTAAATTCAGCTATCCGATTTATTTTTAATCTAAAGCGTGACGAACACATCACACCTTACAGACGTGAACTGGGCTGGCTCACTGTAAAAAGTCGTCGTATTTACTATATGTCATGCTATTTTTATAAATTGTTAGATATAAGAAAACCTTGTTATCTGCGTGAACTATTCATTGAGGATCTTAATTTGCGAAGATCTGAAAGACTTGCAGCGAAAAGAAATAATATTAGTTTCGTAATGCCCTTTTTTTCGACCACACAATACGAATCGTCATTTATTGTAACTGCTATTCGATTGTGGGAGGAATTGCCAGCAGACATCATAGAGTCAACTAGTCTAGAGAGCTTTAAAAATAAAATAATTGATCATTTATTTAATCTGGACATTTAATTATAGTTGTTGTTTATTGTTTTTTATTAGCTAAATCGAAAAATCTCTGTCATATTTCTTAATATCCGCAAAATCAAAATTGTTTTATGTTTCTTCTAATATTCTTGTGATTTATTAGTTATTTCATTATTCTTTTCATAAATTTAATTTGATTAATTTTTAATTATATTTAACTTGTTTTTAATTATATTTGTATACATTAAGAATTTTTGTAATCTTTTTGTATATGCATGTAAAAAATTGCCATCTGGTACTAACTTTGGCATAAATAAAGTATTCTATCTATCTATCTATCTATCTACTGGCTGTGACCATATAGTAAATGTAAATATTTATAATTATTTAGATCTCTTTTTTAATATACTGCATGGATGCAGTAGAATATATAACTTTATTTATTTTACAGCATTTTAGCAGTAGATACTCTTTTTATTTTAAATAAAATTTTTAAAAATAAATCTAGCAAATTTTTTAATCAACTGATTAACTCACTTCTTTATATATTACTGCGTCAACGCAGAATGTAAGAATAAAAATCAAAATCATGAATAATATGCTAGTCTTCAATTTAATACACTAATAGAAAGATTTATTTGTATTGATATAATAATATTTATTAGTAGTTAGCAAATCATTTATTAGAAACGACTTTTTAATACTAAATAAATATTTCTTAGTATTTAAAATTGTTTATTTGTATTTAATAAATCTGATATTCATTTATTAAATACTAATAAATCTTTTTAAGTACTAAGAAATATTTGTTAAGGACTAAAAAGTGGTCTCTAATAAATGATTTGTTAAATATTAAGAAATATTTTTGATTATAAACAAATCCTTCTATCATTATAATGACAGTTCAAAAAGATTCAATGATTAATAATAATTACTTGAAAAGTTTCCGGTTCAATATTCAATCGTACATGAATTCCTTCCCATTTTCTAATAAACGCAGCTTGATCGAATACTGCCATTTCCAAGCAATAAAAAAATTAAATAGAGGTATTAAAGAAAAAAAAATAGTTAATTTAATTAGCACAACCTGAGACGCTTACAACTACACTTATATGATTAAAGAAAAAAAAATTTTATTATTTGTAATAGTTGCCGACATTCATTTTTTACTCAACAAATGAAAGTCTATCGAAGGGATTAGCGTAAAATTGAAAAAAAGTTACATAAATTATAATATTACAATTTCTTTAATGTTTAGAAAAATTGTTTCCTTCTAATCATTGATATATACAATTTATTTTTAAATAATATGTACTGAAAATAAAAAATGCTCGCAATCCATGTCTTCATGATAAAACAAATAATCATATATTATAATGTTATTTGCTAATTTATTATAATATTTTGATACTTCTTGAATTGTTTTAATTTGCTAAAAATTATTTCATCAATGGTCACGGAAATTAATTTCATAAACTATCTCCAATATTCTTCTTCCGCTAACTTGCTAGAAGCGACACCTAGTAATACGTAATTGAAACATAACATTACATAAACGGGGTATTTGTTAATCGTAGTGAAACGTTTTATTTCATTTGGTTGTGAATACTGTTGGGACGCAATTTTGACCCTTATTTGCTGTGAAAAGGATGAAATAATCCGTCAGATGGCATTAAAATACACTATGGTGTAGAATGGAGACTATGACCACTAGTACCAACATCTAGTGAATTTTGTTGAGTATACTTCCGGTACATAAAGTCTATAGTTGTTTAATGCTGACTAAGGTTACTTTTGTCGTTGCGGCTTGAATTTGTCTTTTAAAAATAGTAAAACAGTTGCTTTATACTCGTTTGACGATAAAATCCTAAAATGAAAATAAATTTTGACATTAAAACGCATCACCACTCTTTTAAATATTTTAAAAGACACCTTTTAAGATATGAATACCAAACAGGATATAAATTCAATCAAAGGTTCTTCAACAACAATTAAAAAGTGTCACATAAAGAAATTAGAAGGTGATTGAAAGCTTCAAAAACAATTTGAATATTATTTCTGTCCATTCAAATGCGAATATTCTACAAAAAAATTACAATCTCGAACAAAGTGAGTAATAAAATATTTTTTAATAATGCTATTATATTTTTAGTAGATTTCATAGAAATCTAACTATTGCATTTGTCCTCATGACGCAACTTTTGAAAAATTTTGGTATTTTCTGACTTAGTTCGTCAAGCTGGTTCAGAAAATGCCATTAGTTCAAAAGTTTATATATGTATGTATTTATATATATATATATATATATATATATATATATACGATATAACGCGGCTTATCCGGACGATAGCGTCTATAGTTGTTAATGGATCCTTTTCAAACTCAACATACTTCATTTTTAGACAAATACCAAGGCCAAGTTCAAAGATGAGCTTAATCGGTCAAGTAGTTCAGAAATTATATGGTTTCAAAATTTTCAAAATCCTAAAAATGTACTTTTTGGCTGATTCATTCGCGCATAACTTTTGTATGAAATAACCTCTCGAATTTTTGTAAATATCATTTTAAAGTCCGATAAACAAGCTTCAATTTTCATGTAATTTTATTTACCTAAACTGAAAATAACCTATTCGTCTGTAGGTTTTTAATGGAATTTTTAGTAGATTTCATAGAAATCTAACTATTGCATTTGTCCTCATGACGCAACTTTTGAAAAATTTTGGTATTTTCTGACTTAGTTCGTCAAGCTGGTTCAGAAAATGCCATTAGTTCAAAAGTTTATATATGTATGTATTTATATATCTATATATATATATATATATATATATATATATATATATATATATATATATATATATATATATATACGATATAACGCGGCTTATCCGGAAGATAGCGTCTATAGTTGTTAATGGATCCTTTTCAAACTCAACATACTTCATTTTTAGACAAATACCAAGGCCAAGTTCAAAGATGAGCTTAATCGGTCAAGTAGTTCAGAAATTATATGGTTTCAAAATTTTCAAAATCCTAAAAATTTACTTTTTGGCTGATTCTTTCGCGCATAACTTTTGAATGAAATAACCTATCGAATTTTTGTAAATATCATTTTAAAGTCCATTAAACAAGCTTCAATTTTTATGTAATTTTATTTACCTAAACTGAAAATAACCTATTCGTCTGTAGGTTTTTAATGGAATTTTTAGTAGATTTCATAGAAATCTAACTATTGCATTTGTCCTCATGACGCAACTTTTGAAAAATTTTGGTATTTTCTGACTTAGTTCGTCAAGCTGGTTCAGAAAATGCCATTAGTTCAAAAGTTTATATATGTATGTATTTATATATATATATATATATATATATATATATATATATACGATATAACGCGGCTTATCCGGACGATAGCGTCTATAGTTGTTAATGGATCCTTTTCAAACTCAACATACTTCATTTTTAGACAAATACCAAGGCCAAGTTCAAAGATGAGCTTAATCGGTCAAGTAGTTCAGAAATTATATGGTTTCAAAATTTTCAAAATCCTAAAAATTTACTTTTTGGCTGATTCTTTCGCGCATAACTTTTGAATGAAATAACCTATCGAATTTTTGTAAATATCATTTTAAAGTCCATTAAACAAGCTTCAATGTTCATGTAATTTTATTTACCTAAATTGAAAATAACCTATTCGTCTGTAGGTTTTTAATGGAATTTTTAGTAGATTTCATAGAAATCTAACTATTGCATTTGTCCTCATGACGCAACTTTTGAAAAATTTTGGTATTTTCTGACTTAGTTCGTCAAGCTGGTTCAGAAAATGCCATTAGTTCAAAAGTTTATATATGTATGTATTTATATATATATATATATATATATATATATATATATATATATATATATATATATATATATATATATATATATATACGATATAACGCGGCTTATCCTGGACGATAGCGTCTATAGTTGTTAATGGATCCTTTTCAAACTCAACATACTTCATTTTTAGACAAATACCAAGGCCAAGTTCAAAGATGAGCTTAATCGGTCAAGTAGTTCAGAAATTATATGGTTTCAAAATTTTCAAAATCCTAAAAATTTACTTTTTGGCTGATTCTTTCGCGCATAACTTTTGAATGAAATAACCTATCGAATTTTTGTAAATATCATTTTAAAGTCCATTAAACAAGCTTCAATTTTTATGTAATCTTATTTACCTAAACTGAAAATAACCTATTCGTCTGTAGGTTTTTAATGGAATTTTTAGTAGATTTCATAGAAATCTAACTATTGCATTTGTCCTCATGACGCAACTTTTGAAAAATTTTGGTATTTTCTGACTTAGTTCGTCAAGCTGGTTCAGAAAATGCCATTAGTTCAAAAGTTTATATATGTATGTATTTATATATCTATATATATATATATATATATATATATATATATATATATATATATATATATATATATATATATATATACGATATAACGCGGCTTATCCGGACGATAGCGTCTATAGTTGTTAATGGATCCTTTTCAAACTCAACATACTTCATTTTTAGACAAATACCAAGGCCAAGTTCAAAGATGAGCTTAATCGGTCAAGTAGTTCAGAAATTATATGGTTTCAAAATTTTCAAAATCCTAAAATTTACTTTTGGCTGATTCTTTCGCGCATAACTTTTGTATGAAATAACCTCTCGAATTTTGTAAATATCATTTTAAAGTCCATTAAACAAGCTTCAATTTTCATGTAATTTTATTTACCTAAACTGAAAATAACCTATTCGTCTGTAGGTTTTTAATGGAATTTTTAGTAGATTTCATAGAAATCTAACTATTGCATTTGTCCTCATGACGCAACTTTTGAGAAATTTTGGTATTTTCTGACTTAGTTCGTCAAGCTGGTTCAGAAAATGCCATTAGTTCAAAAGTTTATACATGTATGTATATATACAGTGTGTCCCAAAAGTCACGGACGCCATTGTAGCATCTGATGAAAAAAATAATTCTGAGACGAAAAGTCCTTAGCCATTTTTCAATTAACCGCCTAGATAATTAATTATTAATTAAAAATAACGTCTCTTTATTTGTTAGAGAGAGAGCGCCAGTGTCCAGTAAAGTATGTGCCAAACAAAGACACAACTAACTGTATGACTAACTAGTTTCTATAGCTACGTAGTCACACATATTTACTAACACATTCACACGTGCAAGCGTCTTCGTTGGATCGCACTTGACTTGACACTAGTGCTCTCTCTCTAACGCATAAAAGGACGTTATTTTAATTAATAATTAATTATCTATGCGTTTGATTAAAAAATTGCTAAGAACTTTTTGTCTCAGAATTATTTTGTTTATCAGATACTACAATGGCGTCCGTTACTTCTGGGACACTCTGTATATATATATATATATATACGATATAACGCGGCTTATCCGGACGATAGCGTCTATAGTTGTTAATGGATCCTTTTCAAACTCAACATACTTCATTTTTAGACAAATACCAAGGCCAAGTTCAAAGATGAGCTTAATCGGTCAAGTAGTTCAGAAATTATATGGTTTCAAAATTTTCAAAATCCTAAAAATTTACTTTTTGGCTGATTCTTTCGCGCATAACTTTTGAATGAAATAACCTATCGAATTTTTGTAAATATCATTTTAAAGTCCATTAAACAAGCTTCAATTTTTATGTAATTTTATTTACCTAAACTGAAAATTACCTATTCGTCTGTAGGTTTTTAATGGAATTTTTAGTAGATTTCATAGAAATCTAACTATTGCATTTGTACTCATGACGCAACTTTTGAAAAATTTTGGTATTTTCTGACTTAGTTCGTCAAGCTGGTTCAGAAAATGCCATTAGTTCAAAAGTTTATATATGTATGTATTTATATATATATATATATATACGATATAACGCAGCTTATCCGGACGATAGCGTCTATAGTTGTTAATGGATCCTTTTCAAACTCAACATACTTCATTTTTAGACAAATACCAAGTCCAAGTTCAAAGATGAGCTTAATCGGTCAAGTAGTTCAGAAATTATATGGTTTCAAAATTTTCAAAATCCTAAAAATTTACTTTTTGGCTGATTCTTTCGCGCATAACTTTTGAATGAAATAACCTATCGAATTTTTGTAAATATCATTTTAAAGTCCATTAAACAAGCTTCAATGTTCATGTAATTTTATTTACCTAAATTGAAAATAACCTATTCGTCTGTAGGTTTTTAATGGAATTTTTAGTAGATTTCATAGAAATCTAACTATTGCATTTTGTCCTCATGACGCAACTTTTTGAAAATTTTGGTATTTTCTGGACTTAGTTCGTCAAGCTGGTTCAGAAAAATGCCATTAGTTCAAAAGTTTATATATATGTAGTTTATATATATATATATATATATATATATATATATATATATATATATATATATATATATATATATATATACGATATAACGCGGCTTATCCGGACGATAGCGTCTATAGTTGTTAATGGATCCTTTTCAAACTCAACATACTTCATTTTTAGACAAATACCAAGGCCAAGTTCAAAGATGAGCTTAATCGGTCAAGTAGTTCAGAAATTATATGGTTTCAAAATTTTCAAAATCCTAAAAATTTACTTTTTGGCTGATTCTTTCGCGCATAACTTTTGTATGAAATAACCTCTCGAATTTTTGTAGATATCATTTTAAAGTCCATTAAACAAGCTTTAATTTTCATGTAATTTTATTTACCTAAACTGAAAATAACCTATTCGTCTGTAGGTTTTTAATGGAATTTTTAGTAGATTTCATAGAAATCTAACTATTGCATTTGTCCTCATGACGCAACTTTTGAGAAATTTTGGTATTTTCTGACTTAGTTCGTCAAGCTGGTTCAGAAAATGCCATTAGTTCAAAAGTTTATATATGTATGTATTTATATATATATACAGGGTGTCCCAAAAGTCACGGACGCCATTGTAGCATCTGATGAAAAAAATAATTCTGAGACGAAAAGTCCTTAGCCATTTTTCAATTAACCGCCTAGATAATTAATTATTAATTAAAATAACGTCTCTTTATTTGTTAGAGAGAGAGCGCCAGTGTCCAGTAAAGTATGTGCCAAACAAAGACACAACTAACTGTATGACTAACTAGTTTCTATAGCTACGTAGTCACACATATTTACTTCTTACACATTCACACGTGCAAGCGTTCTTCGTTGGATCGCACTTGACTTGACACTAGTGCTCTCTCTCTCTAACGCATAAAAGGACGTTATTTTAATTAATAATTAATTATCTATGCGTTTGATTAAAAATGGCTAAGGACTTTTTCGTCTCAGAATTATTTTTGTTTATCAGGATACTACAATGGCGTCCGTTACTTCTGGGACACTCTGTATATATATATATATATATATATATAACGCAAGGCTTTTCCGGACGATATGTCTATAGTTGTTAATGGATCCTTTTCAAACTCAACATACTTCATTTTTAGACAAATACCAAGGCCAAGTTCAAAAGATGAGCTTAATCGGTCAAGTAGTTCAGAAATTATATGGTTTCAAAATTTTCAAAATCCTAAAAATTTACTTTTTGGCTGATTCTTTCGCGCATAACTTTTGAATGAAATAACCTATCGAATTTTTGTAAATATCATTTTAAAGTCCATTAAACAAGCTTCAATTTTTATGTAATTCATTTACCTAAACTGGAAAATAACCTATTCGTCTGTAGGTTTTAATGGAATTTTTAGTAGATTTCATAGAAATCTACCTATTGCATTTGTCCTCATGACGCAACTTTTGAACATTTTGGTATTTTCTGACTTAGTTCGTCAAGCTGGTTCAGAAAATGCCATTAGTTCAAAAGTTTATATATGTATGTATTTATATATATATATATATATATATATATATATATATATATATATATATATATATATATATATATATATATATATATATATATACGATATAACGCGGCTTATCCTGGACGATAGCGTCTATAGTTGTTAATGGATCCTTTTCAAACTCAACATACTTCATTTTTAGACAAATACCAAGGCCAAGTTCAAAGATGAGCTTAATCGGTCAAGTAGTTCAGAAATTATATGGTTTCAAAATTTTCAAAATCCTAAAAATTTACTTTTTGGCTGATTCTTTCGCGCATAACTTTTGTATGAAATAACCTCTCGAATTTTTGTAAATATCATTTTAAAGTCCATTAAACAAGCTTTAATTTTCATGTAATTTTATTTACCTAAACTGAAAATAACCTATTCGTCTGTAGGTTTTTAATGGAATTTTTAGTAGATTTCATAGAAATCTAACTATTGCATTTGTCCTCATGACGCAACTTTTGAGAAATTTTGGTATTTTCTGACTTAGTTCGTCAAGCTGGTTCAGAAAATGCCATTAGTTCAAAAGTTTATATATGTATGTATTTATATATATATACAGGGTGTCCCAAAAGTCACGGACGCCATTGTAGCATCTGATGAAAAAAATAATTCTGAGACGAAAAGTCCTTAGCCATTTTTCAATTAACCGCCTAGATAATTAATTATTAATTAAAAATAACGTCTCTTTATTTGTTAGAGAGAGAGCGCCAGTGTCCAGTAAAGTATGTGCCAAACAAACACACAACTAACTGTATGACTAACTAGTTTCTATAGCTACGTAGTCACACATATTTACTTACACATTCACACGTGCAAGCGTCTTCGTTGGATCGCACTTGACTTGACACTAGTGCTCTCTCTCTAACGCATAAAAGGACGTTATTTTAATTAATAATTAATTATCTATGCGTTTGATTAAAAAATGGCTAAGGACTTTTTGTCTCAGAATTATTTTGTTTATCAGATACTACAATGGCGTCCGTTACTTGGGACACTCTGTATATATATATATACTGATATAACGTGACTTATCCGGATCGATAGCGTCTATAGTTGGTAATGGATCCTTTTCAAACTCAACATACTTCATTTTTAGACAAAGCCCAAGGGCAAGTTCAAAGATGAGCTTAATCGGTCAAGTAGTTCAGAAATTATATGGTTTTCAAAAATTTTCAAAATCCTAAAAATTTACTTTTTGGCTGATTCTTTTCGCGCATAACTTTTGAATGAAATAACCTATCGAATTTTTGTAAATATCATTTTAAAGTCCATTAAACAAGCTTCAATTTTTATGTACTTATTTTACCTAAACTGAAAATAACCTATTCGTCTGTAGGTTTTTAATGGAATTTTTAGTAGATTTCATAGAAATCTAACTATTGCATTTGTACTCATGACGCAACTTTTGAAAAATTTTGGTATTTTCTGACTTAGTTCGTCAAGCTGGTTCAGAAAATGCCATTAGTTCAAAAGTTTATATATGTATGTATTTATATATATATATATATATACGATATAACGCAGCTTATCCGGGACGATAGCGTCTATAGTTGTTAATGGATCCTTTTCAAACTCAACATACTTCATTTTTAGACAAGGCCAAGTTCAAAGATGAGCTTAATCGGTCATAGTTCAGAAATTATATGGTTTCAAAATTTTCAAAATCCTAAAAATTTACTTTTTGGCTGATTCTTTCGCGCATAACTTTTGAATGAAATAACCCATCGAATTTTGTACCAATATTATTCTAAAGTCCATTAAACAAGCTTCAATTTTCATGTAATTTTATTTACCTACACTGAAAATAACCTATTCGTCTGTAGGTTTTAATGGAATTTTAGTAGATTTCATAGAAATCTAACTATTGCATTTGTCCTCATGACGCAACTTTTGAAAAATTTTGGTATTTTCTGACTTAGTTCGTCAAGCTGGTTCTGGGGTAAAATGCCATTAGTTCAAAATTTATGATTTATTTATATATATATATATATATATATCCTATATATATATAGCTATATATAAAGCTAGCAGTATATATAAAGAGTATATATATATAAATATATATATATATATATATATATATATATATATATATATATATATATACGATATAACGCAGTTTATCCGGACGATAGCGTCTATAGTTGTTAATGGATCCTTTTCAAACTCAACATACTACATTTTTAGACAAATACCAAGGCCAAGTTCAAAGATGAGCTTAATCGGTCAAGTAGTTCAGAAATTATATGGTTTCAAAATTTTCAAAATCCTAAAAATTTACTTTGGCTGATTCTTTTCGCGCATAACTTTGAATGAAATAACCTATCGAATTTTTGTAAATATCATTTTAAAGTCCATTAAACAAGCTTCAATTTTCATGTAATTTTATTTACCTAAACTGAAAATAACCTATTCGTCTGTGGGTTTTAATGGAATTTTTAGCAGATTTCATAGAAATCTAACTATTGCATTTGTACTCATGACGCAACTTTTGAAAATTTTGGTATTTTCTGACTTAGTTCGTCAAGCTGGTTCAGAAAAATGCCATTAGTTCAAAAGTTTATATATGTATGTATTTATATATATATATATATATATATATATATATATATATATATATATATATATGTATATATATATATATATATATATATATACGATATAATGCAGCTTATCCGGACGATAGCGCTCTATAGTTGTTAATGGATCCTTTTCAAACTCAACATACTCATTTTAGACAAATACCAAGGTAAGTTCAAAGATGAGCTTAATCGGTCAAGTAGTTCAGAAATTATATGAATTCAAAATTTTCAAAATCCTAAAATTTACTTTTTTGGCTGATTCTTTTCGCGCATAACTTTTGAATGAAATAACCTATCGAATTTTTGTAAATATTATTTTTAAAGTCCATTAAACAAGCTTCAATTTTCATGTAATTTTATTTACCTAAACTGAAAATAACCTATTCGTCTGTAGGTTTTTTGATGGAATTTTTCAGTAGATTTCATAGAAAATCCAACTATTGCATTTGTCCTCATGACGCAACTTTTGGAAAATTTTGGTATTTTCTGACTCTAGTTCGTCAAGCTGGTTCATAGAAAAATTATCAGTTGTAAGCTTATATATGTATGACTATATATATATATATATATATATATATATATATAGTGTATATATATATAACCAGCATATATATATATATAAGTATGCCCATAAATATGTTATCCTCCATAAGCTTGAGAAATACCACTCACTCATCACGAGATTCATCCTGAAACTATTTCGCCCGATCTGACTTGAAATCTAGCATATGGCTACCCATCTTCGGTGATGTAGACGCTCAACTAAGAACTGATTTTACGCAATTCCTAGCCAAAATGAATTTTTTCGTCTACCATCATTATGCCTCCCTCACCCTCCCTCTTCATTCCTCCCTCCCGTGCCCCATAATCTTTCCCCGCTTCCCTATATCTCTCTTTTTTTTTGGGAGTTGTAGCATCATTTTTGATTCCCTAATCTAAGAAACCAATCAATAGTGGCAATCTTCCGTAAATTGTCGAACTCAACCCCCTACAACCACCCACGCTAATCAACCTTTGCCATGGTTACCATTGTTCATCGGTTATCGCTGCCATGGTTACCGTTGCTAAGTGGTTACCGTTGCCGTGGTTACCGTTGCCATGGTTGCCTGCGTTACCATGGCTTGCCGTTACCATGGTTTACCGTTATCATGGTTACTGTTGCTATAGTAACCGTCAAAACGATTTGATCTTTAAATTTTTATCGATTGACTGTTGGGACAGTAGGGAATCATGGCAATTCATACGTTTTTTTAAGAAAAGAATAGCTAAATCATTAATAACTGGAAATAACTTATATGTATTGGAATAATCATGAAGGATGAACTCGATATATATCATACAACACAATGATAAATTAAACATAAATATTATCAAGTTGATATTGTTAAATGATTATACTGATTTTTAATGATTAAAAATTGTAAAATGGTAAATTGTGTCTGATGCGTCTTCTCTAAAATTTTACAACTGATATTCGTTAAATCTATTATAAAAAATTTGTCGATTTAAGATAATTTCTAATAAAATGAGTAATAATAAACATATTTTTTTAATACCACTTAATTGTTATGAATTTATTATCAACTAGCTGATACCCACCATAGCTTCGAATGAGGAATTACAATAAATTTGTAATGGTGTAACCTAGATGAAAAATATAAAACTAAAATGGTTAATTTCAAAAGATGATGAATATAAATTTTTGAATTAGAGAAAAGTGATTTTCTGTTTGTGATTAACTCGGTGTTAAGCGAGTATTGAATATAAGGTCAGTCATATTTTATTACAACATTTTGATTAAATTAAAAAAATTTATTGACATTTTAAAATTAAATAATATGATATGGGAAAAAGAATGAGGAGTTACGGATAATTATTACGTGAATCGTTCCAACATTCACGTAACATGAATAGTGGAGTGAGGAAAAAGATTAGAAAGAAATAGGAAGGATCCTTCTTAATAAGAGTTTACAGAATATGCGAGAAAAATTCAGATAGCCTCGGACAGGGATCTTCGGATTCAGAACCTTCCGGTGACATGTCGGCTGGCCTCTACCATTTGACCCATCCTGGTCTAGACCAAGATGTTTAGGATAACATTATTATAATGGGAACGCATCTCACTACACAGTACGTCATGGGTGATGCGGTAAGCTGTCTAATGACAGATTTACTGGACTAACTTTTGACCCATTGATTGATTTGATGTCTATTAATAATAAAATACTTTTCTCATATATTTAATACTTCAAGCTAACACCGGTTATCATAAACAATCACTTTTCTCTAATCTCAAAAGTACTTATATTAATTCATTCTTTTTCTGAAATTAATCATTTTGTTTATATTTTCATATAGGTTTACAACATAAAATTTTATTGTATGCC
>NW_025401664.1:156761-233010 GCF_020080835.1 Cotesia glomerata
TACTGCATAGTTGCAGTCAAGCATGAAAAATAAATGTTAATGTAAATCTGAACATATAAATTTATTATCTTATATAAAATTGCTGGATTATTTGAAGCCGTCATTACTAAAATAACGTAGTTCTCACCAAATGTTCGTTAGAAATCAAATTTTTTTGACTATAAAAAGATACTGCATAACTGCAGTAGAGCAAAATTTACAGTTGATAAAACTTTGCCGTCTAAAATATTTTTTTTTCTTATTAAAAGTGATTTTATCGGTCGTTATGACGTAAATACTTAAAAATTTATCATGGAATTTATAGAAAATAATTTTATTTGCAATTAAATTGTTACTGCATCACAACAGTAGAGCAAAATTTTAGTAGTGAGGACAATTTGCTGTCAAATTTATTTCTTTCATTATGGACAGCGATTTAATCAGTTTGTGAAAATTGAAATTTCAAAGATTTTCAGTAAGTATTGATAGGAAACAATTATATTAATTAAAAATTAAATACTGCATAATTGTAGTCAACACGAAAAATTAATGTTAATGGAAATCTGAACATATAACCTTATTATCTAATATGAATTGCCAGTAAATTAAGCCGTCATTACCAAAATAACGTAGTTCTAACCAAATGGTGTTAGAAACCGATTTTTGACCATAAAGAGATACTGCTTAGTTTCAGTAGAGGCCAAATTTTAGTAGTAAGGACATTCTCCTGTCAAATTTTTCTGTCTTTATGAAAAGCGATTCAATCAGTTTGCTACGATTTAAATATCAAAGATTTTTAGTAAGTATTAACAGGAAACTAATATTTTAATGAAAAAATCAATACTGGATAGTTGCAGTAAGATAGTTGCAGTAAAGATGAATAATAAATGTTAATAGAAATCTGAACATTTAACTTTCTTGTTTAATGTGAATTGCTAGTAAATTAAGCCGTCATTACCAAAATAATGTAGTTCTAACCAAATATTGTTAGAAACTGATTTTTTTTAGCATAAAAACGATACTGCATAACTGCAGTAGAGCAACATTTTACAGTTAATAAAGCTTTTGCCATCGGAAATGTTTTTCTTTCTTATTAACAGCGATTTTATTGGTCGCTACTGACATGAGTAATTAAAAATTCATCGCGGTATTGATAGAAAATAATTTTTCTGCAATAAAATTATTACTTGCAGATAAATTATCTTCTGTCAATATCACAATGACTTGTACATTATTTGCGTCAGTACCAACCAATTCAATCACGTTTAATAGTAACGAAAAATATTCTTGATGATAAAAATTTCTTTAACTGTAAAACTTTGCTCTACTGCATTTATGCAGTATCTATTTTATAGTTAAGGAATCTCATTTTTAACAATTTTTGGTTAGAAGTACACTATTTTGGTAATAATGGCTTAATTAAGTAGTATTTAACATTAGATAAAGAAGTTAAAGGTTCAAATTTCAATTAATATTTATTTTCTATCTTTACTGCGACTATGCAGTATGCGTTTTTTAATTGAAAAATTGGTTACCAATCAATATTTCCCGGAAATCTTTGATATTTTAATCGTAGCAAACTTATTAAATCGCCTTTCATAACTCAAGGAATAAATTTAACAACAACATTACCTCAATTATAAATTTTTCCTGTACTGCAGTAATGCTGTAACAATTGAATTGCAGATAAATTATCTTCTGTCAATATCATAATGAGTTGTACGTTATCTAGGTCAGTGTCAATTGATTAAATCTTGTTTAATGATAAAGAAAAATATATTTTGGATGGTAAAATGGTCATTTACTGTAAAATTTTGCTCTACTGCAGTTGTACAGTATTTCTTATATACAAAAGATACCCCTAGAAATGTGTCTTTAATGTTGAATAAAAAAAATTTTTTTTTCCTACTCCTCCAATGCAGTGATTTTTAAAATTGGTTTATAATTGACTATTTTCAATATTTTTCTCTTTACAGAGTTGAATGATTTAATATAGTCTACTTTTTTCCGATAAACTGAGATTGTAAAACGAAGATTATTCTAATGCAATTAAGTTAAGAAGCCACTGCGTCACGATTTACTGTTCCCCAGCAGTATTGCCTCTTATTTTTCTGTTTAATATTTATATAACAAAAAATAGTGTGAAAAATGAATTTATATACTTATACCTTTCTGATTTTTTCGTTAGGAGTTCTAAATTAATGATAATTCGTATAAACTTTGCGTAAATTTTTATAAAATTTATTATACGAACTTATACAGTTTTGTTAACTCTTACAATAACATATTTAAACAAATTTTTTTCGAGAAAACTTCGTCGATTTGATCTTAATATACTTTTATATTGACTAAATGACCTTTCAACGTCAACTGACGTTATAGGTGCATATTTCATTCTTCTTACATCTTGTTCCATCCAACGGTAAGGGAAGATTCTGCGGCCGATAATCCATTTTTTGAATGCATTGATCCGCCGTTGTTAGAATTTCATAAAAATGGTATTTATCTTGTATTACATTAGCTGCTTTCAGACATTTTATCTTATCCAGACATTTGCTTTTAATAATAAATGACGAATAGTTCTACGGACAATTTTACAAGATTTGTGCAAAGGAGAAAGACCTAGAGTTTCGAGTTTTTGAATAGCCTCTACAATGATTAATTGGATTGTCATGGATCTATATTGAATCCTATGTTGGGTTTGATCCCGTTGAAAATGTTGTTGCATATCGATGTCATATTTTGAGAGTCAGGTTGAAGAGCCGAGAATGACTCTTTTACATCTTCGTAATGCTCATGATAATAAGATGCTGCAGGTAATCATATTTTCCCCAACGAGGTTATAATTAGTGAAGGAGGAAGCAGTATATTATTGCACATTTCTTTAGAAAAGTCTGACACGATTCAGGGCTTTAGTAAATATTGCTTTCGTACTACTAATGATTTCATTGACCTCCGGAAAAACACTGTCGAACAGTTTCTGCGATTTCTATGCAGAACCATGTGCAAGGCAGGTAACATGTATCATTTAGGATAAGCATTATGCCAATGTTCTCCCGGCCAGCTTCATATATAGTGCAGCGATCACTCACAAAAAGAAGTACTTTATCGTGAGCGTATTCCCATCCGGCCACTTAGAATCGCCAAGAAACTGCGGTTCCCGAAGAGACTGTACCAACTTTATCAACATTAGAAGTGTCACTGAATTCAACATTCAGAAGTAGGGGTGCGCTTCGGGATGATTTTCAATTAATGGAACTAACTATAGCATTGAAAACATAACGTTTCTCAGAATCAAATAAGTTTCATCAATGCTTATATAGATGGGATTATCTCCTATTTCGTTTCGCAATATTTTCACGATGGTTTCTTCATGAACTTTTGAAACATTACCTTCGCCAAAAGAGTCGAGAATCAGGAAGAGGACACGACGAATATATCCGCTTTGCATACCAAAACTGCTAAATGCTGGATCATTTAATTTATCCGATCGGAATATCAGTTTTCAAGAAGAAATTCTGTTCAATTCTTTTTATAGAAAGGATTTTGGCGATCGGATGCAAGCTTGCCACGAGGCTTCATTAGGAGGTTTCAGGAGCATCTCGAAGTTCTATTGCTTTTGTGTGAAGATCTGTCTCAATATGACGTCCTAATGATATAACCATTATGAATAACAGAGCAACATAAGCAGAAGCTCCTGACATGTAGATCGCAAACCTGAAAGAGCCAAAAGTAGATGCAATCATTGGAGAGCAATACAGAATGTACTTATGCTGTACATTACTTATATTTAATAAGATTGGTGAAAAAATTTCCATTGTTTTTATTTGATCATGCAGCCACTACTGGCTGTGACCATATAGTCAAATGTAAATATTTATAATTATTTAGATCTCTTTTTAATATACTGCATGGATGCAGTAGAATATATAAGCTTTATTTATTTTACAGCATTTTGAGCAGTAAATACTCTTTTTTATTTTAAATAGAATTTTTAAAAATAAATCTAGCAAATTTTTTTAATCAACTGATTAACTCACTTCTTTATATATTACTGCGTCAACGCAGATAGCCAAGAATAAAAATCAAAATCATGAATAATATGCTGGTCTTCAATTTAATACACTAATAGAAAGATTTATTTGTATTGAATAATATATCTTAATAGTTAACAGAAATGTTTATTAGAAACGACTTTTTAAATACTAAATAAATATTTCTTAGTATTTAAAATTGTTTATTTGTATTTACAATAAATCTGATATTCATTTATTAAATGCTAATACCCTTTTAAGTACTTAAGAAACTGTTAAGGACTAAAAGTGGTCTCTAATAAATGATTTGTTAAATATTAACAAATATTTTTGATTATAAACAAATCCTTCTATCATTATAATGACAGTTCAAAAAGATTCAATGATTAATAATAATTACTTGAAAAGTTTCCGGTTCAATATTCAATCGTACACGAATTCCTTCCCATTTTCTAATAAACGCAGCTTGATCGAAGACTGCCATTTCCAAGCAATAAAAAAATTAAATAGAGGTATTAAAGAAAAAAAAAAGTTAATTTAATTAGCACAACCTAAGACGCTTACCACTACACTTATATAATTAAAGAAAAAAAAAATGTTATTGTTTGTAATAGTTGCCGACATTCATTTTTTTCTAAACAAATGAAAGTCCTATCAGAAGGGATTAGCGTAAGAATTGAAAAAAAGTTACGCATAAATTATAATATTACCATTTCTTTAATTTTTGGAAAAATTGTTTCCTTCTAATCATTGATATATACAATTTATTTTTAAATAATATGTACTGAAAATAAAAATGCTCGCAATCCATGTCTTCATGATAAAACAAATAATTATATTTTATAATGTTACTCGCTAATTTGATATAATATTTTTGATACTTGTTGAATTGTTTTAATCTGCTAAAAATTATTTCATCAATGGTTACGTAAAATTAATTTCATAAACTATCTCCCAATATTCTTCTGCCGCTAACTTTGCTTTAGAAGCGACACCTAGTAATACGTAATTGAAACATAAGCATTACATAGACAGGGGTATTTTGTTAATTGTGAGGTAGAAACGTTTTTATTTCATTTGGTTGTGAATACTGTTGGGACGCAATTTTGACCCTTATTCGCTGTGAAAAGGATGAAATAATCCGTCAGATGGCATTAAAATACACTATGGTGTAGAATGGAGACTTACGACCACTAAGGTACCGGCAACATCTAGTGAATTTTGATTGAGTATACTTCCGGTACATAAAGGCTATAGTTGTTTAATGCTGATTAAAAGGTTACTTTTTCGTTGCGGCTTGAATTTGTCTTTTAAAAATAGTAAAACAGTTGCTTTATACTCGTTTGACTGATAAAATCCTAAAATGAAAATAAATTTTTGACATTAGAACGCATTACCACTCTTTTAAATATTTTAAAAAACACCTTTTAAGATATGAATATCAAACAGGATATAAATTCAATCAAGGTTCCTCAACAAAAATTAAAAAGTGTCACATAAAAAGAGAAATTAGAAGGTGATCGAAAGCTTCAAAAACAAATTTGAATATTATTTCTGTCCATTTCAAATTGCGAATATTCTACTTACAAAAAAATTACAATCTCTCGAACAGAAGTGAAGAGTAATAAAAATATTTTTTAAATAATGTGCTTACATTATATTTTTTTTAAACTATATTTATAAAAAATTATTAAAATAAATAAAAATATAACTGCTTACCTTAATTAACTTCACAATTTTTAAGATTTTTTATAAGATTTTAAATTAAAAAAGTATAATGGGAACAAAATTTTTTTAGAGACAAAAAACCGTGTGAAGCCGGATTTAAAATTCATTTTGTCTACCAAGATAAAGATAAGGATGAAGATCCATATTTGGAAATTTTTGCAATTATGCAGTATTTTTCCATGGTAAAAGATTTCAATTTCTAACAGTATTTGGTTTATATAATAAAAAAAACAAACTCATGAGTGAATATTATTTTCAATACATCCATAAAGACAACAAGATGATACACTCTTTTATAAAACTATTAATTATTTTCATTATTTTCGTACTTGTTTGTCGCAAATTTCGCACATATTAGTCGATCAATTTTTCCTTTTTGAACATTTTGAATGGCAAAACTCGTTACAAACTGAACATTTCACCATTTTATCTCTCCCACTTTGTGCAAATGTGACTTAACCACCATGTATCGATATCGTCGTGGTGTTTTTTGGTGCACTGAACAGCGATTTTTTTCTTACGTTTGTGCTCAGTTTTGGATTTTTTGTTTCTAAATTTTTTGCACGTGAATGAAACTGTAGCTATTTCGGTTGTAGCTCCTTCGTCTTGAGTGATATTGTAGTGGCCT
This sequence comes from Cotesia glomerata, assembly GCF_020080835.1. Lineage (NCBI taxonomy): Eukaryota > Metazoa > Arthropoda > Insecta > Hymenoptera > Braconidae > Cotesia > Cotesia glomerata. The sequence continues at coordinate 163,131 of NW_025401664.1, forward strand.
TTAATGGAGCTTTTCATCAATTTTGCAATTTTCCTGCCGGAATTTCTGAGTCAGGACGGTGAAAAATTTTTCGAGGTATGCTTTTGTCATCTTCAATATATTTTTCGTTGGGACTTTGAGGTAATAATACTGTATCCCGACTATTATCATCATTTTCATTGAGTCATATTGGGATCTTCTTTATTATCGGCTAATGTAATTTTTTCAAGACATGTTACATCACGTCTTCATGTTGTCAGTGGAACAAAACTTGAACAGTTTCAATTTTTAATTGGAATATGGTTTCCTGACAGAGAGTGATCCGAGAATTACGACTTTCTGATGAATTTTTTTTCACTACCACCACTGTGGTCACCCATCACCACAAAAAAGTTTTGTTGCTGTTAACAGATCCGCTGATGGGCGATTATTTTCATCAATGTTTCCACTAATCCTCGTCCTCTCGTGCCGGCAGTGACTTGGAATTTTTTTAATTCTTTTTATTATTCCCGAAAACTTTTTCACTACTCTGAAGTCGTCACCAGTAACCATCCAATGAAACTACATAAATATTAAAGTCAACATAAATATTAATATTAACATTAGGGTGGCCCAAAAAAACCGACTATTATTTTTTTGAGTCTCGAAGGAAAAAATATTAGTTTTTGATGTTTTAAGAGCCCTCTGCAAAAGACAGCTCAAAAAATTGAAATTTGAAAAAATGTGGTGATCTCTTAAAAATTTTTTTTTGAGCTGTCTTTTGGAAAGGGCTCTTGAAACATCAAAAACTAACATTTTATCACTCGAGACTCAAAAAAAAAATAGTCGGTTTTTTTTGGGCCACCCTAATTAACATATCATCACTAATGTTATTTTACAACTTTTACCGGTTGAACATTGTGGTTATGTGTACTCCGATAATCAAAAGTTTCCAATATAAGGATATACATCCTCATCTTTATCTTGGTAGACAAAATGAATTTTAAATCGCGGCTTCACACGGTTTTTGTCTCTAGAAAAAATTTTGTTCCCCATTATGCTTTTTTAATATAAAAATCTTAAAAATTGTAGCGGTAATCAATTATATTTTGACTTATTTTAATAATTTTCATAACTATGGTTTAAAAAATATAACGACCATTATTAAAAGCGCATATGAATGGACAGAAGCAATATTCAAGTTGTTTTTGAAGCTCGATCACCTGCTAATTTCACTTATGTGACACTTTTTGCTTTTGGCTGACGAAACTCCTTAATGCGTTTCTATCCTGTTTGATTACTTCATAATCTTAAAGGAGGGTGTTTTAAAATATTTAAAAGAGTGGTAATGCGTTCTAATGTCAAGTATTTCATTTTAGAACATCGTCAAACGAGTATAAAGCAACTGTTTTACTATTTTTAAAAGACACCAAGCCGCAACGAAAAAAGTAACCTTTAATCAGCATTAAACAACTATAGCCTTTATGTACCGGAAGTATACTCAACCGCGGAAAACCGTCACCAGATGTTGGTACTAGTGGTCGCGTCTCCATTCTACACCATAGTGTATTTTAATGCCATCTTCGACGGATTATTTCATCCTTTTCACAGCGCGAATAAGGGTCAAAATCGCGTCCCAACAGTATTCACAACCAAATGAAATAAAACGTTGGCCACTACGCATTAACAACAATACCCCGATTTATGTAATGTTATGTTTCAATTACGCTATTACTAGGTGTCGCTTTCTAGCTAAGTTAGCAGCAGAAGAATATTGGAGATAGTTTTATGAAATTAATTTACGTAACCATTGATGAAATAATTTTTTAGCAGATTAAAACAATTCAACAAGTATCAAAATATTATAATAAATTAGCAAGTAACATTATAAAATATAATTATTTGTTTTATCATGAAGACATGGATTGCGAGCATTTTTTATTTTCAGTACATATTATTTAAAAATAAATTGTATATATCAATGATTAGAAGGAAACAATTTTTCCAAAAATTAAAGAAATGGTAATATTATAATTTATGTAACTTTTTTTCAATTTTACGCTAATCCCTTCGATAGACTTTTATTTGTTTAGAAAAAAATGAATGTCGGCAACTATTACAAACAATAAAATTTTTTTTTTCTTTAATCATATAAGTGTAGTTGTAAGCGTCTCAGGTTGTGCTAATTAAATTAACTATTTTTTTTTTCTTTAATACCTCTATTTAATTTTTTTATTGCTTGGAAATGGCAGTCTTCGATCAAGCTGCGTTTATTAGAAAATGGGAAGGAATTCGTGTACGATTGAATATTGAACCGGAAACTTTTCAAGTAATTATTATTAATCATTGAATCTTTTTGAACTGTCATTATAATGATAGAAGGATTTGTTTATAATAAAAAATATTTGTTAATATTTAACAAATCATTTATTAGAGACCACTTTTTAGTCCTTAACAAATATTTTTTATACAATACAAATAAATCTTTCTATTAGTGTATTAAATTGAAGACTAGCATATTATTCATGATTTTGATTTTTATTCTTACATTCTGCGTTGACGCAGTAATATATAAAGAAGTGAGTTAATCAGTTGATTGAAAAATTTGCTAGATTTTTTTTTAAAAATTTTATTTAAAATAAAAAGAGTATTTACTGCTAAAATGCTGTAAAATAAATAAAGTTATATATTCTACTGCATCCATGCAGTATATTAAAAAAGAGATCTAAATAATTATAAATATTTACATCTAGTATATGGTCACAGCCAGTAGTGGCTGCATGATCAAATACAAAAACAATGGAAATTTTTTCACCAATCTTATTAAATATATAATGTACAGCATAACTACATTCTTATTGCTCTCCAATGATTGCATCTACTTTTGGCTCTTTCAGGTTTGCGATCTACATGTCAGGTGTTTATTATGCTGCTCTGTTATTCATACGGTTGAGACACAAAACATTAGACGTCATATTGAGATAGATCTTCACACAAAAGCAATAGAACTTCGAGATGCTCCGAAACCTCCTAATGTAGCCTCGTGGCAAGCTTGCACTGATCGCCAAAATCCTTTCTATAAAGAATTAACAGAATTTTTCTTGAAAACTGATATTCCGATCGATAAATTAAATGATCCAGCATTTGTGAGTTTTATGCAGCGATATATTCGTCGTCCTCTTCCTGATTCTCGGACTCTTCGGCGAAGGTACGTTTCAAAAGTTCATGAAGAAACCATCGTGAAAATACGAAACGATATAGGAGATAATCCCATCTATATAAGCATTGATGAAACTATTGATTCTGAGAAACGTTATGTTTTCAATGCTATAGTTAGTCCATTAATTGAAAATCATCCTAGCGCACCCCTACTTCTGAATGTTGAATTCAGTGACACTTCTAATGCTGATAAAGTTGTACAGTTCTTCAACCGCAGCTTGGCGATTCTATGGCCGGATGGAATACGCCACGATAAAGTACTTCTTTTTGTGAGTGACGCTGCACCATGTATGAAGCTGGCCGGGAGAACATTGGCAAATGCTTATCCTAAAATTATACATGTTACCTGCCTTGCACATGGTCTGCATAGAATCGCAGAAACTGTTCGACAGTGTTTTCCGGAGGTCAATGAAATCATTAGTAGTACGAAAGCAATATTTACTAAAGCTCCGAATCGTGTCAGACTTTTCAAAGAGATGTGCAATAATATACCGTTTCCTCCTTCACCAATTATAACTCGCTGGGGAACATGGATTAATGCAGCATCTTATTATCATGAGCATTACGAAGATGTAAAAAGAGTCATTCTCGCTCTTCAACCTGACTCCCAAAATATTATCGATATGCAACAACATTTTCAACGTGATCAAAATCAACAGGATCTAACAGAGATCCATAACCTAACTACTCAATGCATTGCAGAGGCCATTCAAAAAAAACTTTCGAAACTCAGAGGGTCTTCCTTTTGCACAAATCTTCGTAAAATTGTCCCGTAGAACTATTCGTCATTTATTATTAAATGCGTTCGGACAAGATGTCACGTCTGAAAGCAGCTAATGTAATACAAAGATAACACTGATTTTATGAAAGTTCTAACAACGGCGGATCAATGCATGCAAAAAATGATTATCGGCCGCCAGAATCTTTCTACTTACCGTTGGACTGAACAAGATGTAAGAAGAATGAAATATGCACCTATAACAGGGTCGGTTGACGTTGAAAAGGTCATTTAGTCAATATAAAAGTATGATTAAAGATCAAATCGACGAAGTTTTCTCGAAAAAAATTTGTTTAAATATGTAATTTATTGTAAGAGTTAACAATGCACTTGTATAGAAGTTCGTTATAATAAATTTTATAAAAATTTACGCAAAGTTTATACGAATTATCATTGAAATTTAGAACTCCGACGAAAAAATCAGAAAAGGTATAAGTAGTATATAAATTCATTTTTCTACACTATTTTTTGTTATATAAATATTAAACAGAAAAATAAGAGGCAACTACTGCTGGAGAACAGTAAATCGTGACGCAGTGGCTGTAACTTAATTGCATTAAAATAATCTTCGTTTTTACAATCTCAGTTTATCGGAAAAAAGTAGACTTTATTAAATCATTCAACTCTGTAAAGAGAAAAGTATTGAAAATAGTCAATTATAAACCAATTATAAAAATCACTGTATTGGAGGAGTAGGAAAAAAATTTTTTTATTTAACATGAAAGACACATTTCTGGGGGTATCTTTAGTATATAAGAAATACTGTACAACTGCAGTAGAGCAAAATTTTACAGTAAATGACCATTTTACCATCCAAAATATATTTATCTTTATCATTAAACAAGATTTAATCAATTGAAACTGACCTAGATAACGTACAACTCATTATGATATTGACAGAAGATAATTTATCTGCAATTAAATTGTTACAGCATTACTGCAGTACATGAAAAATTTATAATTGAGGTAATGTTGTTGTTAAATTTATTTCTTGAGTTATGAAAGGCGATTTAATAAGTTTGCTACGATTAAAATATCAAAGATTTCCGGGATATATTGATTGGTAACCAATTTTTCAATTAAAAAACGCATACTGCATAGTCGCAGTAAAGATGGAAAATAAATATTAATTGAAATTTGAACCTTTAACTTTTTTATCTAATGTGAAATACTACTTAATTAAGCCATTATTACCAAAATAGTGTACTTCTAACCAAAAATTGTTAGAAATGAGATTCCTTAACTATAAAATAGATACTGCATAAATGCAGTAGAGCAAAGTTTTACAGTTAAAAAAATTTTTATCACCAAGAATATTTTTTCGTTACTATTAAACGTGATTGAATTGGTTGGTACTGACGCAAATAATGTACAAGTCATTGTGATATTGACAGAAGATAATTTATCTGCAACTAATAATTTTATTGCAGAAAAATTATTTTCTATCAATACCGCGATGAATTTTTAATTACTCATGTCAGTAGCGACCAATAAAATCGCTGTTAATAAGAAAGAAAAACATTTCCGATAGCAAAAGCTTTATTAACTGTTAAATGTTGCTCTACTGCAGTTATGCAGTATCGTTTTTATGCTAAAAAAAATCAGTTTCTAACAATATTTGGTTAGAACTACATTATTTTGGTAATGACGGCTTAATTTACTAGCAATTCACATTAAACAAGAAAGTTAAATGTTCAGATTTCTATTAACATTTATTATTCATCTTTACTGCAACTATCCAGTATTGATTTTTTCATTAAAATATTAGTTTCCTATTAATACTTACTAAAAATCTTCGATAATTAAATCGTAGCAAGCTGATTAAATCGCTTTTCATAAAGAAAGAAAAAAATTTGACAGCAGAATGTCCTCACTACTAAAATTTAGCTCTACTGCAGTGATGCAGTAACACTTTAATTGCAGATAAAGTTATTTTCTATAAATTCCATAATAAGTTTTTAATCACTTACGTCAATGGTGAACAGTAGAATCGCTTTTAAGAAGAAAAAAAAATATTTTCGGTGGCAAAAGTTTTATTAACTGTAGATTATTGCTCTACTACAGTTATGCAGTATCTCTTTTATGGTAAAAAAAAAAAGGTTTCTAACAACATTTGGTTAGAATTACGTTATTTTAGTAATAACGGCTTAATTTACTAGCAATTCACATTGGATAAGGAAATTGAATGTTCAAATGTCCATTAATATATATTTTCCACCTTTACTGCAGCTATGCAGTATCCATTTTGATAAATATATTTGTTTCCTATCATTACTTATTGGAAATCTTCGATATTTAAGTCGTAGCGAACTGATTGAATTGCTTTTCATAATAAAAGAAATAAATTTGACAGCAGAATGTCCTTACTACTAAAATTTGGCTCTACTGCAACTAAGCAGTATCTCTTTAATGATAAAAAAAATCGGTTTCTAACACCATTTGGTTAGAACTACGTTATTTTGGTAATGACGGCTTAATTTACTGGCAATTCATATTAGATAATAAAGTTATATGTTCAGATTTCCATTAACATAAATTTTTCGTGTTGACTACAATTATGCAGTATTTAATTTTTAATTAATATAATTGTTTCCTATCAATACTTACTGAAAATCTTTGAAATTTCAATTTTCACAAACTGATTAAATCGCTGTTCATAATGAAAGAAATAAATTTGAGAAAGCAAATTGTCCCTCACTACTAAAATTTTGCTCTACTGCAGAGATGCAGTAACAATTTAATTGCAAATAAAATTATTTTCTATAAATTCCATGATAAATTTTTAATTATTCACGTCATAACGACCGATAAAATCGCTTTTAATAAGAAAGAAAAATATTTTAGACGGCAACAGTTTTATTAACTGTAAAATTTTGCTCTACTGCAGTTGCAGTATCTTTTTTATGATTAAAAAAATTGATTTCTAACGACATTTGGTGAGAACTACATTACTTTGGTGATGACAGCTTAATTTCCTAGCGATTTATATAAGACAATAAATTTATATATTCAGATTTATATTAACATTTATTTTTCACCTTTACTGCAACTATGCAGTATGCATTTTTTAATTAAAAAATTGGTTACCAATCAATATTCTCCAGAAATGTTTGATATTTAAATCGTAGCAAACTTACTAAATAGCTTATTATGAGGAAAGAAATAAATTTGACAGCAGAATGTTCTCACTAGTAAAATTTTGCTCTTCTGCAATTATGCAGTATCTCTTTTATGGCAAAAAAAATCGGTTTCTAACAACATTTAGTTAGAACTACGTTATTTTGGTAATGGTGGCTTAATTTACTGGCAATTTATACTAGATAATAAAGTTACAAGTTCAGCTTTCCATTAACATTTATTTTTCATCTTGACTGCGACTATGCAGTATTCAATTTTTAATTGAAATATTTATTTCCTATCAATTCTTACTGAAAATCTTTGAAATTTCAATTTTTACAAACTGATTAAATCGCTTTTCATGAAGAAAGAAGTAAATTTGACAGCAGAATGTATCCACTATTAAAATTTTGCTCTACTGCAGTGATGCAGTAACAATTTAATTGCAGATAAAATTTTTTTCTATAAATTCCATGATAAATTTTCAATTATTTACGTCGTAACGACCAATAAATTCACTTTTAATGAAAAAAAAAAAAAATATTTTCGACAGCAACAGTTTTATTAACAGTAAAATTTTGCTCTACTGCAGTTATGCAGTTTCTATTTTATGGTCAAAAAAATCGGATTCTAACAACATTTGGTTAGAACTACGTTATTTTAGTAATGACGGCTTAAATTATTAGCAATTTATATTAGATAATAAAGTTATATGTTCAGATTTCCATTAACATTTAATTTTCATATTGACTGCAACTATGCAGTATTTAATTTTTAATTAATATATTCGTGTTCTATCAATATTTACTGGAGATCTTTGAAATTTAAATCGTAGCAAACTGATTAAATCGCTTTTCATAAAGAAAAAAGTAAATTTGACAGCAGAATGTCCCCACTATTAATATTTTGCTCTACTGCAGTGATGCAGTAACAATTTAATTGCAGATAAAATTTTTTTCCATAAATTCCATGATAAATTTTAAATTATTTACGTCGTAACGACCAATAAATTCGCTTTTCATAAGAAAGAAAAATAGATAAAGATAGATTTATTTGCATTGTACAACAGTAAAAACTGCTTTTTACAATTTTTCATCACATTGTCTTAATTTGTACTGCATCTTAATAGTTACTTAAAGCTCTGGCTCTAGCACCATATTTACTTAAGTATTTCATTTCATGTTAACAATAATATCACTTTTTTACCAGCTTAAGAATTTAAGTATTTTTTAAATATTATAGAATTATTTTAAGTTCAATCACATTACAATACATTAGAAAATTAAAGAATCTACAGACTAACTTTTATGGCACTTGTTGTCTAAAAATAAGAAATTTAATACAGCCTCTTTGAGGCACTTATGAGTATCAATATTACTGCACTGGGTATCTTCTTCTTTTGGCTGCCATCTAATCACCGTCGTTTGGGACTTGTTGGACTGCTGCATCATGTTCTTCCCACAAGGGCTCAATCCCTTCCCTTGTGAGTTTTAGAAATTTACCGATTATCTGGCAAATTTCTTGTACTGGTTCACCTCTCAGAGTCTGCAGTAACAACCAGTAAAATCTGCTCCCTGCTTTACCACCAATCCAATCCAGGACAAAACCTCTCACCTCTGCCTTGACACTGTTCAAAACAGTTCTGCATCTTAAGATGTGCTCTACGGTCTCATCTTCACCTTGGCATAAACGACATTGCCAGTCCCTGAAGCCCTTTCTTTCCTGCCTTCCCAATGTTGCCGCACCTGACTCTGCACCAAGGGAGTTTCATCCAGCTTGGGATTTTTCTGTCTAACCAGTAAGGTTCAGTTCCCATACTGGTCTTGGAGGAATTTGAACATGGGGTTGTAGGACGATTCCATGATTTTTCTGTTCTCTTCCTCTCTCATTGTAGCTTGAAGATGGAGAAGGCCCTCCTGCAATCTCTGCTCTATCAGATTTATTTCCACTTTTTCCCAGATCATCTTTATTATGTCCTTGCAACGCATTTCCTCCAGAGTTTTGGCCAACCTGCCACCCCACTTTGAGGCCCTGCCATTCAGGATCCCTCTGCATTTTTCTCTCAATACGACTTTCGACCATCTGCCATCCTCCATTCTCAGCACATCTAGGAGGTACCCGCCTTCTCCCTCTCTACAGATGTAATTAAAATTTTCAAGCCCACCCTCGCACCTCCAGATATACTCAGGTGTGTTTCTGGCTAGACCCATCGCTGTCTTACAGTATCTGCTATACACTGCTTCAATTGCCTTGCTGCCTTCCCAACCCCAAATCTCTACTCCGTACAGTGCCTCTGATCTTACCAGAGATCGTTGTAGAGATACATCCTGTCTTTAAGTGAGTTCCTGCCTGTTCTCTCAATGAGCCCCCACGTAGAGTTTAGATCTTTCTTGGCCTTGACTGCCATCTCGTTGGTGTGCTTCCTCCAGCTGTTGCTGCTGGAATCCAGCAGCCCAGGTGCTTAAAGTCTTTTACTTCTTCTAGCTGGTCATCTCCATATTTCCAATTTGCAGAGGATTTCCTGTCTTTTCCGCCGATCACTAGCACTTTTGTCTTTTTTGTGTTTACCCTGAGAGAGTTTTTGGCTGCATAATTTTCCAAAACTTTTAACATCTGCTGGAGACTTGCTTCATCTGGGGCGATTGCTGCTATATCGTCTGCATATTTCCCCAGATACACCTTGATTTTGCCCATGGCTATTCCTCCGATGTTTCTCTTGCTGAACTCTTTGTCAATGTCGTCCAAAAAGATGTTGAAAAGCAGCGGGCTTAGTGGACAACCCTGCCTTACCCCTTGTGAAGCTTCAAACTTCCCTTTCGTTTCTCCATTGGCCACAATTTCGTTCACAGTCCTCTTGTATACTGCCTTGATAAATTTCAGCATTCTTCCTCTAATACCTGCTTCCTCAGCCTTGGCAAAAAGTAGTTTTCTATCCACGCTGTCTCAAAGTCCACGAAGCAAATAAAAGCTTTCTGTCCCTTTTCTTTCACCCAATGGTTTATGACTGCATTTATCACAAATACCTGGTCCCAGGTACCTCTTTTTCTTCTGAAACCTGCCTGACTTGCCTTGAGTATTTTATTTTCTTCACACCATTTCTCTAGCCTCATCGTGACTATGTTGGTAAGTATTTTATAACCTGCATTGAGAAGCGAAATTGGCCTGTAATTTCTTGGGTTGTTTGGGTCCCCTGCTTTGAAGATTGGCGCGATATGCGCCGATTCCCAGCCTTTCGGTAAATTTCCTTTCCTCCAAATCTCATTTAGTGCCTCCAACAGTTCCTGCTTTCCCTCCTCGGGCATCTCCTTGTAGAATTCTGTGACTAGCCCGTCTTCCCCTGGAGCCTTCTTATTTCTCATTCTTTTCAGTGCAGCCTTTAACTCTGCCATTTTTATCTCTGCTTCCATGTTATCTGCGTTCATCTCATTATCCTCTCCGTCGAGCAGCTCTTCTTCGAGCAGTTCTTCCTGACGCTCCTCCATCCCTTCTTGTATCTCTTCCGCGTGCTAGATTGGCTCTTCACTGGATTCAGCCCGACCTGCTGAGCCCCCCATGGTACCCATGAAGTGACTTGTCCATTGATGACCAGAAATTTCTTTGCTGGCTTCCTTTCTTGGTTTCCCTCTAAACGCGTTCACTGCTTCCCACCACTGCAACATGTTACGATTTTTATTGATCTTCGATCTTTTCCCCTCCAGTCATTCTCCTTATAAGAAAGAAAAATATTTTCGACGGCAACAGTTTTATTAACTGTAAAATTTTGCTCTACTGCAGTTATGCAGTTTCTATTTTATGGTAAAAAAAATCGGATTCTAACAACATTTGGTTAGAACTACGTTATTTAAGTAATGACGGCTTAAATTATTAGCAATTTATATTAGATAATAAAGTTATATGTTCAGATTTCTATTAACATTTATTTTTCATCTTGACTGCGACTATGCAGTATTCAATTTTTAATTAAAATATTCGTTTCCTATCAGTATTTACTGGAAATCTTTGAAATTTTAATCGCAGCAAACTGATTAAATCGCTTTTTACAAGGAAAGAAATAAATTTGACAGCAGAATGTTCTCACTACTAAAATTTTACTCTACTGCAGTGATGCAGTAACAATTAATTGCAAATAAAAGAATTTTCTATAAATTCCATGATAAATTTTCAATTATTTACGTCGTAAGGACCAATAAATTCACTTTTAATGAAAAAAAAAAAAAATATTTTCGACAGCAACAGTTTTATTAACAGTAAAATTTTGCTCTACTGCAGTTATGCAGTTTCTATTTTATGGTCAAAAAAATCGGATTCTAACAACATTTGGTTAGAACTACGTTATTTTAGTAATGACGGCTTAAATTATTAGCAATTTATATTAGATAATAAAGTTATATGTTCAGATTTCCATTAACATTTAATTTTCATATTGACTGCAACTATGCAGTATTCTATTTTTAATTTAAATAGTCGTTTCCTATCAATACTTACTGAAAATCTTTGAAATTTAAATTTTAACGAACTGATTAAATCGATTTTCATAATGAAAGAAATAAATTTGACAGCAAAATGTCCTCACTACCAAAATTTTGGTCTACTGCAGTGATGCAGTATCAATTTATTTGTGGAAAAATAATTTTCTATAAATACCGTGATAAATTTTTAATTACTCTCGTCAGTGGCGACCAGTTAAATTGCTTAAAATGAGAGAGAATAATATATTACACCCCTTGGTAAGGAAAATAAGAAAAGCCTTAGATCACATATAATGCCAAAGACAAACATGTGATCTGAGGTTTTCTTTTTTACTTTTCAAGGCGAAGGCGCAAAATGGCAACTTCGATCAACGCAGTGAAATGAAAGTTGGCACTTTCTGGCAAAAGTTTTATTAGCTGTAAAATTTTGCTCTACTGCCTTTATGCAGTATCTATTTTATGATCACGGAATCTCATTTCTAACAATATTTGGTTGGAATTACACTATTTTGGTAATGATGGCTTAATTAAGTAGTATCTCTCAGTAGATGAGATAGTTAAATGTTTAAATTTCAGTTAATATTCATTTTTCATTTTTACTGCAACTATGCAGTATTCATTTTTTAATTAAAAAATTGGTTACCAATTAATATTTTCCGAAAATCTTTGATATCTCAATCGCAGCAAACTTAGTTAATCGCCTTTTATAACTCAAGGAATAAATTTAACATTAAAATTATCTCAATTTAAAATTTTTGCTGTACTGCAGTGATGCAGTAAAAATTAGATCGTGGAAGGAATTATTATTTGAGCAATTTGAAGCTTCTGCGTGAAATATTCCTTTACTTTTTGTGTTACTTGATTGAGAGAGTAAATCATAGAGATGATTTTCGATTTAATTTAAATAAAATAATTTTTGTTTTACACTTTGAGGACCTCATCGGAAATAATAGACTCTATTTATGAAATCATTCAACTTTATAAAGAAAAATTATTCAAGTTCCAATTATTAACGTTACTGCATTGAAGCAGTAAGGGAAACACATTCATGAAATTTACGGCTTCATTGCAGTAAGATAAATACAGGATTCTCGATTAAATTAAATTGATTCAAGAGACAAAATTTTGATCCAAAAATACCATTTAAAAAAAAAAAATAATTTTCTTAAGTGAAAAGAATAAATTTTTGAAACAAGAAAATTTTTTTGGACCAAGAATAATTCTTCAACTCAAGAAATTATTCTCTTGACTCAAGTAAGTGTGAGAAGAATTTTCCTTTTTTTATAATTCTATATGTTACAAAATACTTAAAGCCCGGTAGAAAATTTCTTAAACGTTTGACAAGAAAAAGAAACATTCAAAAACATTACATATGGTGCCCCGAGGCGGGGGGTCTGAATACACCAAGAAATATTTATTACTCTCTTAAATCGAAATAGCGACTTTGGACTATTAAGTAGTGACTATTCACTATTTAGTAGTGAAAAGTATACCACTATTTGAATTAGTGATCTACTCTACACTGCAAAAATAGTGAATAGCCACTATAGTCACTATTTCGATTTAAGAGAGTAGATATATTAAGCAGACTTGATCATATAATTATGAAGACTTCATTTTGTGAAATAAAATAAAACGAATCAATTTTTACATAAAAATTAGTTAGTTTATCAACAGAAAACGACTGTTTGAATTATTTGAACTATTCGAATTATTGGAATATTCAATTCGAATTTCGAATCGAATAGCACTATTCGATTCGATTCGATTCGAACACTATTCGCACATCCCTAATATATAGATCGAATTTTCGAAAGTATACAACCTTATATTTTTAAAATTAACTATTAATCATTCAGCATTGATTTTATTATGGATTTCAATAAAGTATTTACATAAAGTTATCATGAAAATATGAATTTTTTTAGTTATTTAATAACGATCAATCTTTTCGAAACGTTTATTCAATTACTAGTCTTTATAAGAAATTATATTTTCGTGATAATAATATAAGAAATATTATATTTGTATAGTTTGATGTTATGTTAAATTTATGCTTTGCTCAGCAAGAATTAAGAAATTTAAAAAATAAAATATCTGTCAGCCTTAATTTTTGGAAAGCTCCCAAGCAGATGGGATTTAAATGGTGTATTCTTACTCGCAAGTCGGATCCTATCCTCGGAAAATTCTGTCATAGGAGGACCGCTATTCCTTACTCTCATGTGAATTATTTGAGCTCTAAAAATTTATATTGTTGTAGCTTTCGGAAACTAAAAGCTTCATCAGAAATATAAAATGAAGATAGTAACCTTGCTTACAGATTTACCCTCAGAATTGGAAATTTAGCACATTAGTAAATTAAAGTAAGATAATTAGCGCACTGAATGTTCAAACTGATCGAAAGAACCAGCAAAAAGATTGAGTTTGAGTTTTAGGCTTGAACATTGAATGTTATGATAGTTTTCCTTTTATTTTACAAAAAGTGACGTTGAGATTTCAATAAAAATGTAGGTGATGAAAATAAAATAAAATCAAAAATAATTAATTTGCTAAATCTTTGATGTTGCATAAGTATAGAAGAAAGCATACAATTTCACTAGATATGTACTCACTACCTATGTATGTATTACAAACTCAAAATTTTTTCGTATGCTTTTAATAGAAATACTTGAAGCATGTTTTTTCGTACCCTGGATAACATAAAAAGAAAAGAGAAAAAGGAACAAAATAAGATGCTCAATGTCAATTTCTAGATACGTTGAGGAAAAATTCGTATAGTTCAAATTAAAACTCAAACTTCGATTCACAAAGTTTATATAGTGATTTCGTCAGTTTAAGCTATTAGCCCTACATGAATTTTTTTTTCTCTTTTTCGATATCAATTGAGTCACATTGTTCATCATACAAGAAAGTTTATTAATTATGCACTAAAACCTAAATTAGTCCCAATGAATTTACTCACAAAATAATCAACACCTTCCTATTCTCTCTTACATGAAAAAATTATTCAGTACATACCAAATTTGTGGTTTATTTGAGATTTGATATGAACTCATGTTATTAACCGCGTAGATATTTGAATTTTGGTAGAAAGTCGGTCGAGGATGACTCCATTATTCATCCAAGTTTCTCTCATGGAAATTATCGACATAACTCCAAATAAAGTGAAAAAAACACTGCTATCGACACTAAAAGGCAGGATTGTTCTAGTATCAATGTCCAGGCAAGGGTGATAATTTTCGATGAAATGGTCCATTGCTGAAAAAAAAGTTGATTTTTTACTTAAAGTTCTGAAATATGCAATGTAATCACCAGGAGTCATCATAGTTGAGTTACAGTTTGAACTTAAATACTTGGGGACCTCTTAAAGTCACATAAATAAAGAAACGTCCAACCTGCTGAGAAACTACTATTTTTTCGTAACCTCCAAGTGTATTAAATCTGCAGCAATGATTTGCAAAATTATAAACATCTATGCAAAGTACATGCAACGGCGAAAAAGTTAATGCTGTAAAATATAAAAATAAAATTTCTAAATAAAAGAAAGCTTTTGTACCACATAAATTTTTTTAGCCTCAAAGGCAATACTATGAATATAAACATAAAAAAATAAAAATCAAGTAAGAACATTTTCAAGGGAAGCTAAAATAAGTTTGGTCGAAGAATATATTTTCTTGAGATTCGAAAATTCGACTTCACTCAAGATACTTACCTTTTTTCTGAATATTGTCTTTTCTTAATGAAACTTATGGAGTTAACAATAATTTTTTTTTGTGAAAGGCTTCGGTTAGAAACAAAAAATATTAATGTATTAAGCAAATAACAGTTTTCAAGGAATTAAAAAAATTTCAGAATTTGATACTTGCTAATAAACTAAAAGAAACTAAAAAAATACATGTACGATAAACAGAAGCTGAATGTTTGGATTTACTAATTTCACGCCTACAAATTAATTAATTAACGAAGCTTCGTTTTTTCTGAGATAAGAGTATTTTTTTTCTCAATGTGAAATGCATTATGAATTCAAGAAGCCTCTCACCAAAAAAAATTGTCATTGTGTTCTTCTTATATTTTAGAATATAGTATTGTTAGTTTTTAGAGTCTTATAGTTTTTCTTTAAAATATGATAAAACAGTTGTATGTACTGTAACAAGGTAAAATTACCCTGTATCGATAAGTCGCCAGAGATCGATAACTATTCGACTAGCAATGGTGCGCCTCGATCTTCGAGCCTAAAGAGAGAGTAGGAGGGGGTATTTTGAAGGTTGTTATATAGGTGAGACAGGAGTTGTGACAGGGAGAAGTAATGTAACCCCCAGACAGTGTGCCACAAATCAAGAAGACCCGATCCCCGGAGTAATTACGAGACGACAGAAGCCAATAACATCTAGGACTCCAATCTCGAGTAGTGAGTTAGATCGTCGTATAATCCAACAAGGTATCAATAATTACTTTGTGGGCAAGGAGTGGACCGCGGGGTTTATACTTAGTTTACTTCTCCTCTGATTGATTTTTCTCAATTTATTTAATAATAATTCAATAATCATTTAATTGCAATTAAATTTTATTCGTTAGTTGCCGTTGAGCGTACCTCTAGGGGGTTTATACCCGAAGACTGCTCAAGGACCTTGCGGTGTTAATTGTCGTGAGAATTTATTAATTTACTTGATTAATTCTAAATCATTCTGAACATCTGGAAAATCGGTTTAGTTACATTTATTTTATTTCATAAAATAAAACCGAGAATTAAAAGCTTCGAGAAAATTCCATTGTCTTCTCACGGATTAGCCAAGTGTCGGTTGAATTTTACAACGCAGTTAACGTGTACCCAAGGTCAAAGATTACTATGCACTAACGAATGCCGGCCTCCATTTTGAGCGCGCAAATTCCTGGCAATTATTTCACGTGATAATTAATTAGTAAGAACAATTGAATTATTATTATTTAATATTATTTGTTACAAGAAAGTATTATTTATTTAATATAATGTATTGATAATTGGCTACTGAACTTCGACGCAATTAGGATTGAATACCCGTGGATAATTTTTCGTGAATTTAGTTTACATTGAGATAAATTGTTTTATTAATTATTTATAAATCGAAAAATTCCACACGGTCATATTATAAATTGAACTATTGAAAATTAAAATTATTATTTTATTGGAATTATTTATAAAAATATTTAACGGCGTGGATTAAGTCCCAGAAAATTAGTTAGAACTTTATAAAGAAATATTCTTAAGAATTTATTTAAGATTTAAGAAATAAAATTACGAGTTGAAATTGGAATAAAATTTTACGTCGAATGATCCGGAAAATTTATTTAATATTGAGTATTAAACTCGTGATTAATTTGCAATAAATTCAGGCATCGGTTTTTAGTGTAGATTTTTTTGAGAGTTAAATTATTAATTGTGGAAATAATTTATAATTTTATTTGCGAGCTAATGACTGAAAAACTTTAGTAAAAATTAGTGTTGTGATTTTTGGAGTTTAATTTTATAAGTAAAAAATAAAAGTTAAGTAGAGCCAGTGTGTGTGTGTGTGTGTGTGTGTGTGTGTGTGTGTGTGTGTGTGTGTGTGTGTGTGTGTGTGTTTTTTTTTTTTTTAGGGGGGGAATCCTTTTTACGGATTCTAGGCATAGCTGTTTGGCCTGGATATGTGGCGACTCGACGCAGCGTCATACTGAAACTCGACACTAACGCCCCTACCCACTAAACCCTAAACCCCTTTTCCTTCTTTCCTCTAATCTCTCATGGAAACCGCCGTCAGGCATTACTTCGTGAAGGGAAGATCTAGCTACTGCTCTTCCTTCTGGTGGCTAAGGTGTTAACTATCTTCCTTCTATCTTCTGCTATTTGCTCTTTTTCTTTCGGTGGAACGCAAGTCTTTAAGGACTTCTGTTGCAAACGTGTTGGTAGCGTTGCAGGCAGCTTCTGATGACAACATTGCTTCTACTAGTGAATCTGGTTGCATTCTTTGGTTCAGGATCCTCTCCAGTTCTTCACGCTGTGGATCGAAACGAGGACATACAAAGAAGACGTGCTCCGCGTCTTCAGCAGCTCTTGGGCAGGACGGGCACTCCGAAGAGTCATCGTGCTTAAAGCGGTGTAGATACTCTCGAAAACACCCATGTCCCGACAACATCTGCGTAAGATAGTAATTGACCTCACCGTGATTCCGGTTAAGCCAAATGTCGATCCGAGGTATGAGACGGTGCGTCCACCTACTCTTCTCTGCAGCATCCCATTGTAGTTGCCATCGGCCTATGCCCTTCTGCCGTTCTTCAATTCTAAGTTCTTCAGTGATCAGTGCAGTTGACCTTTTTCGTTGGTAAAGGGCCCGTCTTTCCTCTACTAGAACTCTAAGAGGTAGGGTTCCAGCAATGACGCACACTGCTTCTTCTGATATAGTGCGGAAGGCACTAGCTACTCGTAGGGCACTCAGTCGATATACTGGTCCAGCCTTTCTCCATGATTCTTGTGTCTTTAATGCGTCGGCCCAAATGGATATTCCGTAAGTGAGCACCGATATGACTACTGATGACAATAATAGCCTCCTGCTCTGTTTTGGGCCTCCGACGTTCGGCATCAGTCGTGCGAGACTAGCCCTCACTACTGACGCTTTGGCACTGACATGTTCCACTTGCTGCTTGAAGTTGAGTCGGGCATCAAGCATCACTCCCAAATATCGGATATAAGGTTGTGATGTGATTTCTTGTTCGCCGACTTTCAGCTTAATGGTCTCTACCACTTTTCTGCTGGTAATAAGTACTGCCTCAGTCTTGTGTTGCACCAGTTGCAGGTTCACTGCGTCCATCCACCGGTTAACGTGCTCAAAAGTGAGATCGAACATATGATTTATCTCGTCAAGGTGTTTGGCAAAGATCACTACGGCTACGTCATCTGCATATGCTACGAGTTTGACGTTTCTTGGCAGAGTTAGTCTTAGTAGACCGTCATACATAATGTTCCACAGGAGCGGGCCTAGAACTGAACCTTGTGGTACCCCTCCAGTAATATCATACTCCCTCGGACCGTTCTTCGTGTCATACTTCAGGACCCTGTTTTCAAAGTAGCTTGCTACGATCTTAAGCAGGTATTCTGGTACATTCTTCTGTTGGAGGGCCTGCATGATGCATTTCCAATTGGCGGAGTTGAAGGCGTTTCTGATGTCTAGTGTCGCCACCAGGCAATACTTCTTCGTTCCACCTTTCCATCTGGTTCCTGCGATTGCTTCCTTGGCCGTATCAACAACCTGTTTGATTGCGTCCATGGTTGATCGTCCTTTCCGGAATCCATACTGATTATCTGCCAGGAGTAGGTCGACTACTGCTTCAATTCTCTGGTGAATTATGCGCTCAAATATCTTACCCGCCGTATCTAACATGCAAAGTGGACGGTAAGATGACGGTTTTTCTGGTGGTTTCTTCCCTTTAGGCAACAGTACCAATCGTTGCTGTTTCCACTTACGAGGAAAAGTCCCCTCCTTGAGGCATGCATTATAAGCATCGAGGAATAATGTTGGAGCTGCCTTTATGATGGTTTTCAAGGCTATATTAGGGATTCCGTCCAATCCCGGCGCTTTATTATTCCCTACACGCTTACAGGCCTCCAGTAGTTCTTCTTCAGTGACAGGTGGAATGTCGTCCAGTTCGCCAGGTGCCAACTGGTAATCGAAGTTGCGTTGCTGTGGGAACAGTGCAGTGACGATTTTCTGAAGAAGTTGAGGACACGTAGGTGATGGCATTTGTTGTTTTTTCAGGTGGGTCATAACCACCTTATAAGGCCTACCCCACACGTCTTTATCCACCTCGTATATAAGCTCTTTCGAGCATCTTCTTTTGCTCTCTTTGATGGCTTTATTCAGTTCACGACGCGCCTTTTTGTACTCTGCGATCAGCTCCGCAGAGTTAGGTCGTCGATAGCCACGCTGGGATATTCTTCTTTTCTTTAGACACTCTTTCCGAAGAACACTGATGTGGTCGTTCCACCAGTGCACTGCCGGGCGTTGGCTTATGCTGTGTTTCCGGATCATACTGGCGTCACAGGCCTGGACAACTCTTTTCATCAGGTCCTTGGTCATTTCTTCTGCGGATCCAGTAGTAATCGGTTCACTATTAAGGGCTATTACCAATGTGCTTGTGTCAAAAGGCTTCACTTTCCATCCAATGGTATTGAATGACTTGATTGGTCTTCTTGTATTCCGGTCATGTGATATTTCACAGAGAATTGCCTTGTGGTCGCTGGCTGTGTAGATATCCATCACCTTCCAGTCGTATTTCCCACTGATAAGGCTGCTGCTGACGAAAGTGAGATCTACGATAGAGCTTGTTTCTCCTTTAGTATAGGTTGGCGTATCACCACTGTTGAGCTGGACTACATCTAGTGTATAGAAAGCTTCTAGGAGTGCTTTTCCTCGCGCATTTGTCTGCTTGCTGCCCCAGTCTACTGCCCAGAAGTTGAAGTCACCGGCAATCGCGACCGGATAATGCTGCTTGGCGTCCTCGGTCAGTTTGTCCAAGAATTCAGTGAATTCAACAATGGATAGGCTAGGTGGTGCATAACAGCTGTAGAAACGGATGCCGTTAACTGTTGCTGCTACAAAGCCGGCATTATCATTGTTAACTACACTCTGGAAGGGATGCTTACCACAAGACCAGATGACAGCCTTGGTGGTGCTGTCAGATTCCCAAGGCTGGGTATTCAGGTATCTGTATGGCTCTGCTATCATAACTAAGTCTAACTCTAGTTCTGTTGCTGTTTGCATAAGCAGATCATGTGCAGCTTCGCAATGGTTTAGGTTTAGCTGCAATATCTTCATGTCTGTTTGTTTGTTATCTTCTGGAGTGCCTCTTTAAATACTGGGCACCTGGATGCGCCAGCATGATGAGCCGAGTTCTCCGCACTTTGATCCGCGCATAATACACATTTCACTGGGTTTTTGCATTCAGCAATCTTGTGTCCCTCTTGTCCGCACCTAATACATAGCTTAGACCGATCCACATTGCTCTTGCACTGGGATCCAAGATGTCCAAAGTGCCAGCACTTGAAACATTGGATTGGTCTCCTCGTAGCTCTGATTCGGCAGTTGGTCCAGCCGATCTGGACTTTACCGCTTCCTGTCAATATCTTGCGCGCTGCAGCTGCTGGTAGTGTCACAACAGCTGTCTGAGTACCTCTGTAGGCCTTATGAATCTTAATTGTCCCTAGTGGTATCTCGCAGGTTTCTCCGATTTCCGTTTGCAAGGCAGCCTGAATATCCTCCTTGGTTGTGGTACCGTCAAGATCTCGGATTTCGACGTCTTCCTGTGGCCCTTTGCAGATTACCTTCGCGTCTTCTTGGAGGATGTCCGCGATGGTCTTCTGTAAGGCTTGGCCTCGGTCAGCGCTCTTCCTCGAAAGCGTAATCAGCAAGCTCCCGGTCCTAGTTCTTTGGATCTTATCCACTGTAGTACGGACCTGTTCGTCAGGGACGTCCTGCTTTATTCGTTTCAGAATTTCAGCATACTTTGCCGTCTCTGCGGGACGGGTGATCAGTGCGTCCGGCCTGATCCGTTTGCGCGGTTCTTTCCGATTAGGCTCTGGCCTGGACTCCTTCGGCGGTTGCTTCTGGAGCTTTTCTACTGCTTGCTCTCTCTTGGACTTCCTTGACTGGACTTTTTGCCATTCATTCACCTCCTTTTTTCCGCCGTTCTGTGTTACCGCGTTTTTCGGGGGACTTGGTTTAAGGTCCTTCTTCTTCTTAGTACGGCTGGTCATTGAGTCTGGGGAATTTCGTTCTTACCTTTTCCCGGGCCTGAAATCAGTTCCAGTTTCCTCTCCGTCTTCGACAACTGACTCGACGTCACCCTCGCCACCTGTGTCCATCTCCTCGACAAACGTGTCGGCTTTTGCTGGTGAAACCGCTGTCACACTCGTCTTCATCACGATATTACCGTGTTGTTGTTGGATCTCCTGCCATTCTTGGTCCAGTTTTTTGAACCTTCTCAGGGCACTGCAGATGTTCGTCGACTTCGACTCGATCTCCTTGTGGACATTTTGCTTGGTTTGGAGAAAGTCCTGCAGTCCACTGACTAGCTTCTCCAGATGTGCCAGCGCATCTGTCCTCTTCATCTTTGCACTAAGTAGCAGTGCGTCTTGCTGGGCATGAGGCCGGTTTTCACTCTTGTTTGTTTCTTGTGCATTACTCATACTTTTTAATTTACCAGCGCATCGTACGGAGTGGAGCGGGTTGCCATAACTAGGAATGGGTGTACCCTCGGAGATAGTACTCCTACCCCAGTTCCCTGAGGCCTAGCCGACACTTAGCCAGTCCCGGAATACACGGACGGACTAGACTCGCTCGGAGCGGTGAAGATTCCGATCTCTAACACTCACTGCGTACTTCCTGATCAAGGCCCGAAGTGGCTGGCTCCTGATCCACTGCTGCAACTTACACCTCGGTAGAGCAAGCTCACATCAGCCGTGGCCTGCATCGTCGGAAACTACGATACAGGTTCCGGTCACTCCCAGTGGGTCACAGCAGAGAACGATCGTCTTGTTAGGTCAGTTAGTACGACCAACCCATTAAAGGGGAGTTTTGTCCACGGGAGCGTATTTTGTTTGGTTATTTTGCTTGGCTCCTACCCGCTGTACCTCATCAACTAAGAGATTAAGTGTCATCCAAGGACAGCGAGCGTTCTCCCATCCGCTCGGGGAGACGCGCCCGGTAGCAGTATCTCTTCTGCCCCGAGTGTGTGTGTGTTTTTTTTTTTTTTTTTTTTTTTTTCCTTAGGGGGGGGGAATACTTTTTACGGATTCTAGGCATAGCTGTTTGGCCTGGATATGTGGCGACTCGACGCAGCGTCATACTAAAACTCGACGCTAACGCCCCTACCCACTAAACCCTAAACCCCTTTCCTCTTTCCTCTAATCCCTCATGGAAACCACCGTTAGGCATTACTTCGTGGGGGAAGGATATAGCGACTGCTCTTCCTTCTGGTAATTAGGTATTATTTTACCTTTCTTCTAGTTGTTGTCATTTGCTCTTTTTCTTTCGATGGAACGCAAGTCTATAAGGACTTCTGTTGCAAACGTGTTTGCGGCGTTCCAGGCAGTCTGATGACAGCATTGCTTCTACTATTGTCTCTGGTTGGATTTTCTTCTTCAGGATCATCTCCAGCTCATCGCGCTGTAGGTAAAATCGTGGGCACTCAAAGAAAACGTGCTCCGCGTCTTCATTGATTCCTGGGCAGGACGGGCACTCCGGTGAATCATCATGCTTGAAGCGGTGAAGATACGTCCGAAAACATCCATGTCCTGACAACATCTGCGTCAGATAGTAATTGACCTCGCCATGACTCCGGTTTATCCAAATGTCAATTTTCGGTATGAGACGGTGTGTCCATCTTCCTGTTGTCACGGCGTCCCAATGCGATTGCCATCGTGCGATGCTGTTCTGCCGTTCTTCAGCTCTGAGTTCCTCGGCACAGTGTGGTTGACCTCTTTTGTTGGTAAAGGTTCCGTCTTTCCTCAGCTAGAACTCTAAGCGGCAGAGTTCCGGAAATGACACACACTGCTACTTCTGATATCGTGCGGAATGCACTGGCTAGTCTCACAGCGCTCAGTCGATATACTGGTCCAGCTTTTCTCCATGATTCTTGCAACTTCAGCGCGTCTGCCCAAATGGATATTCCATATGTGAGCACCGATGTGACAACTGATGATAGTAGTAGTCTCCTGCTCTGCTTTGGCCCTCCGACGTTCGGCATCAGTCGTGCGAGACTAGCCCTCACTACTGACGCTTTGGCACTGACGTGTTCCACTTGCTGTTTAAAGTTGAAACGGGCATCAAGTATCACTCCCAAATATCGGATGTAAGGTTGTGATGTGATTTCTTGTTCGCCGACTTTCAGCTTGATGGTCTCTAACACTTTTCTGCTGGATATAAGCACTGCCTCCGTTTTGTGTGTAGCCAGATGCAGGTTTACCGTATTCATCCACCGATGGACTTGCTCGAAGGTGAAGTCGAACATGTTGTTAATTTCGTCAAGGTGTTTAGCGACGATTACTACGGCTACGTCGTCTGCATATGCTACGAGTTTTACACTTCTTGGCAATTTCAATCTCAATAGGCCATCGTACATGATATTCCACAGCAGTGGACCAAGTACAGAGCCCTGGGGTACACCTCCTGTAATATCGTACTCTTTTAGACCATTCTTCGTGTTGTATTTAAGAACTCTATCGGTGAAATAGCTGGCCACTATTCTACACAGGTATTCTGGAACATTTTTCTCTCGAAGAGCTTGCATGATGCAATTCCAGTTGGCGGAATTGAAGGCGTTTTTAATGTCTAATGCCGCCACCAGGCAATACTTCTCTGTGCCACCCTTCCATCTGGTTCCTGCGATCGCTTCTTTAGCCGTGCTAACAACCAGATTGATCGCGTCCAGGGTTGATCGTCCTTTCCGGAATCCATACTGGTTGTCTGCCAGGAGTGGGTCGACGACTGCATCTATTCGTTGATGAATTATGCGCTCAAGTATCTTACCCGCCGTATCTAGCATGCAAAGTGGTCGGTAAGATGACGGTTCTTCTGGTGGTTTCTTCCCTTTAGGTAACAGTACCAAACGTTGCTGTTTCCACTTACGAGGAAAAATCCCCTCTTTGAGGCATGCATTATAAGCGTCTAGGAATAATGTTGGAGCTGCCTTTATGATGGTTTTCAAGGCTAAATTAGGGATTCCGTCCAATCCCGGCGCTTTATTATTCCCTACACGGTTACAAGCCTCCAGCAGTTCTTCTTCAGTGACAGGTGGGATGTCGTCCAATTCGCCTGGCGCCAACTGGTAATCGTAGTTGCGTTGCTGTGGAAACAGTGCAGTGACGATTTTCTGAAGAAGTTGAGGACACGTAGGTGATGGCATTTGTTATTTTTTCAGGTGGGTCATAACCACCTTATAAGGCCTACCCCACACGTCTTTATCCACCTCGTATATAAGCTCTTTCCAGCATCTTCTTTTGCTCTCTTTGATGGCTTTATTCAGTTCACGACGCGCCTTTTTGTACTCTGCGATCAGCTCCACTGAGTTGGGCCGTTGATAGCCGCGCTGAGAGATTCTTCTTTTCTTATGACACTCTTTACGGAGGACGCTGATGTGGTCGTTCCACCAATGCACCGAAGGTCTCGAATTTATGCCACGTTTACGAGGCATACTGGCATCATAAGCATGTGTTACTCTCCTCATCAGGTCCTTAGTCTGTTCTTCTGCACATCCAGTGTTGATCGGATCACCATCGAGGGCTATTAGTAATGCTTCTGGGTCAAAAGATTTTACCTTCCAACCAACGATGTTAGACTGCTTGACTGGTCTCTTGGGGTTCTGGTCGCTTGATATTTCCCAGAATATCGCATGATGGTCGCTGGCAGTGTAGATGTCCAACACTTTCCAGTTGCAGTCGCCTCTGGCAAGGCTATTACTGACAAAAGTGAGGTCTACAATTGAGCTTGCGTCACCTTTGGTGTAGGTCGGCGTATCACCACTGTTGAGCAAAACTACATCTAGTGTAGTAAAGGCCTCCAGTAGTGCTTTCCCTCGTGCGTTTGTATGTTTGCTGCCCCAGTCAACTGCCCAGGAGTTGAAGTCTCCGGCTATCGCTACTGGATGGTATTGCTTCGCATCTTCGGTTAGTCGATCCAGGAAATCAGTGAAGTCAACAATGGAGAGGCTAGGTGGTGCGTAGCAGCTATAGAAGCGGATGCCTTCTACTGATACTGCTACAAAGCCGGCATTGCTGTTGTCGACTGCATTTTGGAAAGAAAGCTTGCCACATGACCAGATGACAGCTTTGGATGTGCTGTCAGATTCCCAGGGTTGGGTACTCAGGTGTTTATATGGCTCTGCTATCAGTACCAAGTCCAGCTCTAATTCTCGCACAGATTGCATGAGCAGGTCATGCGCTGCTTCACAATGGTTGAGGTTGAGCTGCAATATCCTCATGCTTGTTTGTTCGTCAACTTCTGGAGCGCCTCCTGATATACCGGGCATCTGTAGGTGCCGGCATGGTGAGCCACGTCCTTTGCTCCTTGCTGGTCAGCACATATTGCACACTTGGCAGAATTTTTACAGTCCGCGATACGGTGCCCTTCTTGTCCACATCTGATGCAGAGTTTAGATCGGTCTACTCGGCTTTTACATTGGGGCCCAACATGTCCAAAGTGCCAGCATTTAAAGCATTGGATATGTCTTGTCGTCGCTTTGATTCGGCAGTTAACCCACCCGACATGGATCTTGCCGGTTCCTTCCACTAATTTTCGCGCGATGGTCATAGGTAAAGTGACTGCAGCCGTCTGCGTACCTCTGAAAGCCTTACGGATTTTTATTCCTTCTAGAGGTATCTCATGATCTTTTCCAACTTCCTCTTTCAGGGCGGCCTGGATCTCTTCCTTCGTCGTTTCTTCGTCGATGTCTCGAATCTCAATGGTCTCCTGTGGACCTTTACAGACTACCTTAGCATCGTCTTGAAGAATTCCTGTGATGGTCCTCTGCAAGGCTTGGCCTTTGTCAGCACTTTTCCTTGACAACGTGATCAGCATATCTCCGGTCATTGTCCTGCGGATCTTCTCGACGGTATTTCGAACCTGGTCTGCTGGGACATCACGCTTTATGCGGCGCAATATCTCGGAATACTTCTCTTTTTCGGCAGGGCGGATTATCAGCGCGTCAGGTCTGATCCATTTGCGCGATTTTTTCCGCTTAGGTTCCGGTCGTGGCTCCTTCGGCAATTGCTTTGGGAGGTGATCCTGCTCCGGCCTTCTCTTCTTCGATTCTACTTTTTGCCACGCGTCGACCTCCTCATTTTTGGCACTCCGTGGAGTGCCACTTCTTTCGGAGGACTTGGTTTTGTGTCCTTTTTCTTCATTACTTGGTTGACCGTTGGGTCAGGAGAGTTACGGTCTTTCCTCTTTCCAGACCTGACACCAGTGTCGCTTCTGTCTTCTGTTAGAGATTCACCATCGCCTTCGGCACCGGTGTCCATCTCTTCGACGGTGTCTGCGGCAGGTTGTCTGCTCTTCTTCGGTGTGACATTGGGAGTTTGCCGTTGTTGTGCCTGCCATCCGTCATCAAGTGTTCTGAACCTTTGAAGGGCGTTGACTACACCGGTTGTCTTCGTCTTGATCTCTTTGTGGATGTTGACTTTAGACTTAACAAACTCATGCAGCTCTCTAGTAAGCTTATCAAGGTGTTCCAGCGCTTGTGCCCTCTTCATCTCAGCGCTTGCTACGATAGCTGCTTGCTGGGCGTGAGCCCCGTTTTGATTCTTGTTTGTTTCCATATTTCTACTCATACTTTTTTGATTTACCAGCGCATCGTACGGAGTGGAGCGGGTTGCCATAACTAGGAACGGGTGTATCCTCGGAGATAGTACTCCTACCCCAGTTCCCTGAGGCCTAGCCGACACTTAGCCAGTCCCGGAATACACGGACGGACTAGACTCGCTCGGAGCGGTGAAGATTCCGATCTCTAACACTCACTGCGTACTTCCTGATCAAGGCCCGAAGTGGCTGGCTCCTGATCCACTGCTGCAACTTTCACCTCGGCAGAGCAAGCTCACATCAGCCGTGGCCTGCATCGTCGGAAACTACGATACAGGTTTTGTTTGGTTATTTTGCTTGGCTCCTACCCGCTGTACCTCATCAACTAAGAGATTAAGTGTCATCCAAGGACAGCGAGCGTTCTTCCATCCGCTCGGGGAGACGCGCCCGGTAGCAGTATCTCTTCTGCCCCGAGTGTGTGTGTGTGTGTGTGTGTGTGTGTGTGTGTGTGTGTGTAAGAGCGGGTTATGTGTGTGAAGATCGTGCGGGATATGTGTGTGTGAGTGTGTACATTCTCTACTTGTTGATGTTTTGCCGAGTAGAGTAGTTCGTACCGTCTAAGAGCGTGAGGGTCCGGTGGACAGCGCGACTTGGTTAGAAACTGCGGTATAGACGCTCCATAAGAGGGTACCGTCAGGATTAAGAATTTTGATATAACGTGAGGGTCCGGTGGACAGCGCAAAGTAGCTAGAAACTGCAGTAAAGCGCTCCTTATGAGGGTACTGTAGGATTAAGAATTTTTGTAACGATCTCTACTTGTTGATGAATTGCCGAGTAGAGGAATTAACATACCTTAGAAGCCGTTGTATAGATGCCAAAATGGGGTACAGCGGTAGTAAGCTAGAAACTGCAGTAAAGCGCTCCTTATGAGGGTACTGTAGGATTAAGAATTTTTGTTAGTTATAAGGAATTTACACATCGCCCTCGTATACGATAGCCTCTGTACGAGGTGCTTTGCTGGCTACTTAGGTTGAGTTGACGCGTCGGTTTTAGCCCGGAATCCTCGGTAGTAATAAGTCGTAGTGTTAAGTTAGTCTTAAGTGAGTCAGTGTACGTGCGAGTGAACAAGTTGTTATTTTATTTTGTTGTTAATAAATTTTTGGTACCATTGTTAAATAAAAATTTATTCATTTCAGATCACCTTCCTCCACTCTCTCTCCCTGTAGATAAGCTCAGCTCTGGCTCCGGTTCCGGGAACCGCGATTAAAAATCCCGGTGGCGCCCTTTTATTAATTAATTTAGATCCATTTGTTGGTTTTATTATTTCAATTAATTAATTTAAGGCGCCAATTGAGCGGAATAAACACCCGTTACAGTACATTACCATGGGCGAGACAGTGAGATGATTAATTTTCCCTTGTCTCGTTCTTTCTCATTAAAAGTGAGGAGATTGTAAATGAATATTTGTGACTGTCGAGTAAATGACCTGCCGTTGTATTTTTCAACGTGAATATCCATATCTTTCAAACGTCATTCTCTTTTTTTTGTATTTTTATCGACTCCTTTGTCTTCCATCATTGATGATTTCTACAAATGCAATAATAATAAAAATTTATTAATATATGTAAAATATCAGTATTTAAAGTATAAAATAAAAGTAATAAAGCAGTTGCGTATTTATACTTACATGATTATCAAAATGTAATATTAAATACAATGCGATGTTTTTAAATAAATAATGACCGTATCCAATTCAGCTGACTAAATAACCACAGGATATTGAATTTCGCAACAAACAAAATAAAATTTATTGAACATTAAAACAAAAAGAAAATGTAATGTACACTATTAATTTTTACACGCTCAAGTTATTATACTGAAATAAACAAGCATACTACAGTTTTTACATAGAACATGCGAAAAAATTCAATCTGTAGTAATGTAGAAAAACGTTGGATGTCAATTTTTAGAGATATTTTTCAATCACTAATTATTTTGTTGAAGAAAATATAAAAATTATCAGATGTCCGAGGATTCAGTACCATGTTCAAGTTAATAACAAAAGACATTCGAAACGTTTGCTAAATAACATATACCTGTACCGGTCATTAATTATTATTAACAAAGAGTACAATTAAAATACTAAAATATAACAAAAACAACATACCATAATGCAACAAAACCTCAACAGGAAAGAATTAACTGCGAAATTAAAGATGATATCCGTAATAAAGGAAAACCAGTGTCGAACTAAAATCGAATTTGTCAAATCTCTCCTTACAACGTTATTCCCGTAGTGGCGTTTTTGAGAAGTGCAGAAAGGGTATGGGCAACTCTAATGTACGGTCCCACTACGCGACGCGATTGTTTTGACAATTCGCGCGACTTCGTATGATAGCAGGGTGAAGGGAAAGTAAATAGTATAGAGTCAGAAGAAAATATAGGTTTTCATTGGTTTGAGTATGTTGCGAGTTTATTTTGTATATGTAGCGTTCACTTCATCTTAAAATTGGTTCTTTTTGCATCTATATGAATAAACTAAACCTACATTTATTGCTATATATCGTTAACAACAAAATTTTTCACCATAAATGATTATGAAAAATATACTACGCAAAATTCGACACAGAAAAAAAGTTTACTTGAGCCAAGAAAATATTTTTTTGGCTAATTATTTTCTTGAGCGAAAAAAAAAGTTTTTTTTGACACAAGAAATTTCACTTATTCCAACAAAATGAATTATCTTGCTTTAAAAAATACATATCTTGATCCAAAAAAATTTATTTAACTCAAGAAAATATTTTTGTTTTGAGAAAATTCAGCCTCTTGCCCCAAAAAATATAGTTCTTGATAGAAGTAAATTTTCTTGTCTTGAGAAAATTTCTCTCTTGCTCTAAAAAATTAAATATAAAGATAGACGTAAATTTTCATTAATTTTTTCATTTATTAACATGTCAAATGTTAAGATCAAATAATATTGAATAATTTTTTTCATTCAATATGTATAATTGCACGTAAAAACATTATAAAACGGGTATCAAATAATTAAGAGAAAAATTTTTTCACTGTGAGAAAATTTTTTTCTCAACTGAAGTAGGTGGGCTGCTTCCCTAAAGTATTCAAAAATCTTGATCAAATATAAAAATTTATTGTATCAAGTATTTATGATAATTTGATCATACACGAAGATTCATACATAATTTCGAATCTGTAGAAGTTACCATTTGGAAATTGAAATTGAACATTCTAATAACACCACCCCTGCTATCGTTGTTGGGTGTGGGTTGTCGTAAAAAACCCTTGTACATCACTTCTTCATCATATATAGAAGATTCCTACCAATTTTTGAGCCTATAGGAGCTATAGTTTAAAAATGGGGATTTTTTTTATCCTTAACGCCCTCGCAATCCTCTTTGGAGATGGAATTTCGTAAAATCCGTTCTTAGCTGACCTTTACATGGCAAAAATAATATTCTTATCAAATTTTAAGTTTTTAAAGCTCATGGTTCCCGAGGTTTCGTGATAAGTGGCTATAGATGGAAATCTTCTTTAATGGGAACGAATAGGTGAATGCGTGAAAAGGTGTAGATGGAAGCGCAGAATCGTGACTTCAAATTTGTTAAATTGCTGCTATGAATATAATCGCTAACTTCATCCAGACCATGCAATTAATTATTTAATAGAATTATTTAGTGACAAAAAATTTGGGTTCAATTCAGAGAAAAATTTTCTAACACTAAATTTTGATTTCGTTTATTATTTATACGCATACTTAATATTTATGTAAACATATATGTCTAAATATTCTCTAGAGATCATTTTTTTATATTGAAGAAAAATTGTACATTTAACAGTTGTTGATACATGAATTTTTGATCGGTATTTTAAATTATTTGTACGTAAATACTTTATTACAGTAATAATGGCAATCAATATTGCGATTAATTAAATTGATTTAATAATTTCGTTGAAATTTTTTGAATCATTTGGCCATGATGGTTCTTTCATTCTGCAACAAAAAACAAAAATTGATTTTTAAAATCGTATAAGTTTTTAGTGAAATAGGGGGACAAAAATGTTTTTTAAATTCCTAAACTGTAAAAACATTTATAAGATTACCAAAATAAAATGTTTTTTATTATTAAAAAAAATTTTTTGCGATAGAATATTTTTAAAAAGTTTCATATTGTCAAATTCATAATATTATTTGTGACATTTTTTAATAATTTTAATATAATTTATAAAAAAAATAATTGTCAAGTGTCTGCTGATTTTTTATTAAGACAAAAAAAATTAGTTTCTTACTTATTAATAAACATTATGTGTCAAGTATAATTTAGTTATTTGTGGAAATAGATTAACGAATAAATTTTGAATAAAATAATAAATTGCATGCTTCTAACATTTTGTAACGTGGTAGATTTTTATTCGACGCCCAATACTTGGGGTATTATAGCCTTCCAGGCTCGAATCCAACGTCGTGAATGTTATGTGTGAATGAATGAAAATTTTACCA
The DNA here is from genome assembly GCF_020080835.1 of Cotesia glomerata. Taxonomy (NCBI): domain Eukaryota; kingdom Metazoa; phylum Arthropoda; class Insecta; order Hymenoptera; family Braconidae; genus Cotesia; species Cotesia glomerata. The sequence goes on from NW_025401664.1 coordinate 194,490, forward strand.
ATTTTTATGATGTAACGGGTGTTTTATGCCTGTTCATTGGCCCCTTAATTAATTTAATAAAATAAAACAATACCTAGCAAAAATGATTGTAAATTAACAAGGGCGCCACCAGGATTTTGTATCTCGGTTCCTGGAACCCGAAACCAGAACTGAGCTTATAATCTACAGGGACAGAGAGTGGAGGAAGGTGATCTGAAAGAAATAAATTTTTATTTAACAATATATCGATATTTATTAACCATATAAAATAACAAATGGTGATCACTCACGCACTCACACTACAATTAACAACTTAAGACTACAGCCTTACTAACGGCTGACCAGGACCTCTTAAAATTAAGAGCGTAACTGATGGCTGACCAGAACTTCTTAAAATTAACAGCCTAACTAACGGCTGACCAGAACTTCTTAGATAACAGCGAAGCACTCCGCAAAGAGACTAATCGTATGCAAAGGAACGCTGTTAACACTCACACACACATAACCCACGCGTCTTCACACACATAACCCACGCGTTTTCACACACACTGACTCTACTTTACTTTTTACTTCCGAACTTATAAAATTGAACTCCAAAACTTACAACGTTAACTTTACTACAATTTTTCCAGTCATTAGCTCGCAATTAAAATCATAAACAATTTCGACTATTAATAAAACAGAACCTTCAATAACTTCGGATTAAAACGACGCCTAAGCTTCTTCCAAATTTAACACGAGTTTAATACTCAACATTAGATAAATTTTTAAGAACATTCGATGTAAAATTTTACTCCAATTTCAACTCGTAATTTTATTTCTTAAATTTTTAATAAATTCTTGAGAATACTCTTTATAAAATTCTAATTTCTGGGACTTAATCCATGCCGTTAAATGTTTTTATAAATAATTTCAATAAAATAATAATTTTAGTCTTCAATAGTTCAATGTATAAATGACCTCGTGGAATTTTTCGATTTATAAATAATTATTTAAACAAATTATCTCAATGTAAAATAAATTCACGAAAAATTATCCACGGGGAATTCGATCTCAATGGCGTCGAAACTCAGTAACCGATTCTCAATGAATAAAATATTTTTAAATAATTAAATAATTTCCAATAACAAATTATATTGATAAATGATAATTCAATTGTTATAAATTGTAATGATAGTCCAATTGTTACTTTTATATTTTCTGCGTATTAAAATTAACAAGGAATTTGTGTGCTCAAAATGGACGCCGTTGTTCGTAACTGCGTAGCAAATATGACCTCGGGTATGCGACCGACGCTTGACCGGTTGTGAGCCGCCGATTGGAATAATTCTCGATATTCAAAAATTAAATTAATGTTTTATTAATGAAGTAAATTTATTTAAACCGATCTTAAGATGTTAATAATTATGAACTGGCCAAATTAATAAATTAATTACTTACGACTTCCAAACCCAAGAGGTCTAGAACATTCTTCGGGTATAAGATCCCCAAGAAGAATGCTCGGAATGCTAACGAATAAGATTTAATTACAATTAATTAATTATTTAATTACTATTAGGCAAAATATTATAAACAATTGAATTATCAAAAATTTGATTTAATAATGAGAAGTAGTAAAATTGATGAGCCGGGTATACGACCCCCTAGGCTCATCAAAAATGTGAAAGTCTCAATACCTGGTTAAATTTGTGCTGAGGAAACTCTTTGTTCAATACTGGCTTCCTTCTTGGACTTTTTGGATGCAGATGTTGTTGAACTGAGCACTGCACTACTTCGAACTCACCGCAGCTACGCGATCAGCCAAGAAACCTCAGACTTACCCCCACTTAACGCTAATGGGTCCCGAAGACTGAGACACGCCAGTGCTGCGTCGAATAATTATCATGCGTGATCGGTTTTACCGATACAGGGTAAATTACCCTGTTACAATGAATTATTTTGTATAAATACGTAACGCTGGGCGAGTAACGAAGACAGAGGGAGTCAGAACAAGTACGAGGCTATGCATTGGAGCAACAAGGATAGAGCTACGACGATAATAAGCGAGTACCGAAGCCAGCGAGGCACCGAGCGGCGTAAGCACCCTAGAGGTCTAGGGACAAGAGGCCAAGATTCTTCTAAGAGGCCAAGGATTCTTCAATTAGGAGGGAGGAAGAAGTTACAACACCTCCAGAAATAGAACAACATCCTGAAAATCCAAATGATGACTTGTTCAATTGGGATTCTAGTTTAATAACTAGAAATACAATTAAGCTAGATGACATCGAGAGCATTAAGAATTTAGAAGAGTTATTCACATCAAATCCATTAGAGCAAAGGACAACAGAGTCAAGTAAAACAAATGAAGTTATGGCATGTAAGACTTGGTCATGCTTCATTGAACTATCTCAAGAAATTGCAGAAAGTATATAATAAATTAGAGAAAGTTAAATTCGATGATTCAATTTTAGACTGTGAAATATGTATTATGTCAAAGATGCAAAAATTACCGTTTAAAGAAACTAGACAAAGAGCATCAAGACCACTACAAATAATACATACGGACACGATGGGTCCAATAAAACCAACTTCGCACCCAGGACACAAAAGATTTATTAATGTGTATATAGATGATTACTCCAGATTAGCTAGAGCATATGCAGTAAAGACTAAAGATGAATCAGGAGAAACATTAGAAAAATTTCTTATATCTACAAGAAATTTACTTGGCAAAGATGAAAAAGTATGCTACGTTAGATCGGATCAAGGAACAGAATCCACTGGTGGAAAATTTCTAGAGGTTTTAAGAAAAGAAAAGATAGAATTAGAATTAACACCGCCTTATACCCCTGAACACAATGGAGTCTCTGAAAGATTCAACGCTACGTTGCAGAGAAAAGTCAGAACCCATATGTTAGATTCTGGTTTACCCAAGAGTATGTGGGAGTTAGCAGTAGATGCAGCTGTACACTCATACAATAGAACACCACATAAATCTATAAATTATGATGTACCATTGATGAAATTTAATAAGAATGAAAATTGTCATTTTGATAAAATTAAAAGATTTGGATGTATTGGATATATTAGAATTCCAAAACCAGAGCACAAGTTCAGCGAGAGAGCAATTGAAGCAGTTATGGTGGGATATGAACTCACAGGATACTTGTTATGGCACCCAAGTACTGTAAAATTTCTAGAGTCACGACATGTTAGATTCAATGAAAAATTAGTGTACAAAGATGTATATAAGAATAAACAAACAGAAGAGACTGAAGATGAAATTAGTTGGAAGTCAGATGAAAATGTACCAAATAATTTAGAAGACACAAATAACGAAGAAAAGAAGGAACTGGAACAAAGAAAAAGAGGAAGACCCCGTAAAAATCCACTAGATGTTAAAAACTTAACTGAAAAGAAGAATTCATCAGAAGAAATTAGACCATGTACTAGAGGTGAGATGAAAAGAAAATTAGAATCTGAAAAGGATAAAGATAGAAAATTGATTGAAGACATAAGCTTTGCAAGAAGCGTCAATGTGTCTGAAGATCAATCTCAGAAGGATGAAGAAGAATTAATAAGTTGTTTAATTACTTCTTTAAACAAAGAACCTATCAATTATGATGAGGCAAGCAACTCAACTGAAATGTCTGGAAATTCGTAGATTTGGAAGAAGCAAGTAAAACTGGAGGAAAATTAAATATCATTGATTCAAGATGGGTATTTAGAAAGGAAGTAGAAGTAAATAAAGATGTATTTTATAAAGCACGACTAATATGTCGAGGTTTTAAAGATAAGAATGGGTATGATTCAAAAGATACATATTCACCAGTATCTAGACTATCAATCATACGAGCATTACTTTCAATAGTAAATAAATATGATCTATAAATTTGTCAATATGATGTGAAAACGGCATTCCTCTATGGGAATTTAGATGAAGACATTTATATGGAGATACCAGAAGGTTTAGATGTAGATAAAAAGACAAAACAAACAAAGATACTTAAATTAAAGAAATCTTTGTATGGATTAAAAGTAAGTCCTAAGAAGTGGAATATAAAATTCAATCAAGTGGTAAAAGAAATTGGTCTCGAAAATGACCTACATGAACCATGTTTATATACTTGGAGGAAAAATGGAACTGTAGCTGTACTGCTAATTTATGTAGATGACATTTTAGCTGCTAGCAATGATCCGAAGAAGTTAGATGAAATTGGAAACCATTTATGCAAGAATTTTGAGATGAAAGTTCTTGGTGAACCCAAGAAATTTCTTGGAATTGATATAGAAATAAATAGAGAAGAGAAATACATTGTATTAAATCAAAGTAGTTATATAGAAAGCATTTTAGACAGATTTAAGATGACTGACTGTAATCTGCAGAACACCCCAATGGTTACTAGACAAGCTGAAAATAGAAGTAAAAGAAGAAAATTGGAAGAGTTAGAATCATCTGAATGTGAACAATCATCTAATCACTAGAAAAGCTCCATACAGAGAGGCAATTGGAAGTCTTATGTACTTAGCAAATGGAACTAGACCAGATATTTCTTTTGCTGTACATTACTTAGCTAAAAAACAACTAAGTGCTACCGAAGATGACTGGAAAGACGTAAAAAGAATGTTGAGATATTTAAAAGGTACAGTAAATTTAAACCTGAAATATACAGGTAACTCAAATGAATTAGAAGCTTTCTCAGATGCTAGTTTTAGAGATAATGATGACTCCACGTCATCAGGAGGATACATTATTAGATTGTTTGGTGACGTAATTGCTTGGAGAAGTCACAAACAAAATTACGTTACATTGTCAACTTGTCAAGCAGAATATTTGGCAATGAGTGATGCTTGTCAAGAGATAATATCTCTAGATAAAGCAATTAGGTATGTAATTGGAAGGACATTATTTCCTACTATTATTTGGTGTGATAACAAGTCAGCCGATGACTGTATTAAGAAGGATGGAAGTCATAAACTTAAGATGTTCGATAATAGCGTAAATGAAATTAGATTAGAATTACTAGAACGAGAGAAAACAGGTAGTAAAAAACACATGGCACAAACCCATGGTGATTTCATTAAACAATGTGTTAATGAAAATAGAATAAGAGTTTGTTGGATTTCTACAAAAGAAAATTTGGCTGACATACTAACTAAGCCATTACCTGCAGAACCTTTTAGATACTTAAGAGATAAATTATTAGATTGAGCAATTAGAAGTATATTAGAAGTTATTTTGAATTAATTATAATTATCATTTCATTATGTTACAGAAAAACCTACTGACAAAAAGAAGTAGAGCAGTGGAAGCTGGAAACAAGAAAATGGAGGGAGTGTTAAGTGTGCAAGTTTTTCTTGTCCAGATATTTGATAACTTAGATATTTATTATATTTAATATTTGTATTTGCCGCTCAAGGCGACAACTAAATCATTATTATTATTTATTCTGAGATAGCGTCGGTCTACACGTAGCCTAGCTGCGCATACGACTTACTCTCCGGCTTGCTTGTTGTGTGACACGCACTTGTTGCTTGGACGCTTGACTGTTGTATGTACTAATACGCAGTTACAACTCAAGTTTTTTTTATATTATTAATTTAGTTATACGAATATAAGTTCATATCAAAGAGTGTTTAGAATTGTTCATAATTATAAGAAGAATAAATAAACTTAGATTCAGTTTAATTAAAACCTTGTGTTCTAACTTTCTTCATAATCCTAAAATTTATCTTTATTTCAAAATTATTATTTGATAAACTAATATAAGACAGATTTGCCATCTATAGTCAAATTCAAAAATCTTCTATCGATATATTTTTAAAAATCAATATTCACTCTTTATTTTCAATCGGTTATATAAAATAACATACGGCTTTTAATTAAAACAAATAATAATAATAATTAGAAAATAATAATGAATATAACAATAAAAATTAAAATGCCTTTACGTTATCTACAGATGTGTATGACTATTACTATCAGTAATAGTGTTGTAAAATTATTTGAATATTCAAAATAAAATACATTTACGGCATCTGTAGATGAGTACTTCTACCAACAACAGTGCTGTGAAATTATTTGAACTTAATAACTAACAATAATTAATTCTATTTTAAATTAAATGTAATAGGATATAATAATAACAACTATAATTCATGTATTTTAGATTTATTGACTGTTCAAAAACCAATCTTTTAAATTTTTCACATTCTCTAAAGCACATAAATCAGATGAACAATCATAATAATTACAAAAATGATTATTACTTATTTTCATGCTTTTTAAAGATGGACATTTGAAATTTTCAAGATCGATTACAATTTTATTGGTACAATCAATTAAGTTTTGTATCCATAACTTTTTCTCGATACCTTTTGCATAAATAATTTTTTTATAATTAGTTAAATAATTAAGAACTTCTTTGAGCTTGTAATATGAAGTTGTTCCGGCGTTCCAACCGATGCCATGATAATTTCGGATCAACCAGGTATTCAGACGCTGATAGTCGACTGGTAACACTTTCCAGTGATATGGTGGTTGAAAAAGTGTGTATGATAATTCGTCAATATTATCAATATCATGTTGAATTTTTATTGAGGCTAATTCCTTGACAATAAAGCGATTATTAGGTCCTCTGAATCCTTGAACGTCCAGAATAATCTCTATTATTACTGCTCTCGACAACGAGGGGTGATTGAATGATGATTCCCAAAGTCAACTCAACCTTTTATAATCCGATTTCAGAATTTTACCCCCACCACTCGATAATCTTATTGGTTAATTATTTTTTCTTGTTTAATTAATAATTTGATTGGTTTTTCAAACTACGCGGTAGATTTTTTGAACTGTGTAGTAGATGGCGTCATCCAACAGTTCTGAGTCTGTTCAAGGTTGTGTAATTTTTTACTGTATAGTTGATGATATCATCTCAATTTTATAGGTTATAATTTTTCCCCGCCATTTAACTTATGAGTTTGAGGTTATGTCCATCCTTTCCCGCCATTTAACTTATGATTTTAGGTTATGTATATGGTTTCCCGCCATTTAACTTATGATTGATAGGTTATATTCAATAACTACGCAGTTTCTATTTTTAGATTATGACTCATACTATTCTAGAATTTTTTAACTGCGCAGTTTCTATTTTTAGATTATGACTTATACTATTCTAGAATTTTCTTAATGGACTTAATGTAGAGATAGATTTAGAAAACAATTTTTCAACATTTTTACCATCTTTCGCTAACCTGGATGCAAAGTCCCACACATACATGTAATGTATGGTAAGTTTGGGATCAAACTGTACCATTAAGTAAGTTTTCTTACAGTGCTGCTGATTGGATTGTATTTCACTATTCGGTCATGAATTATAAAACAGTAAGCAGTAGTTTGATTTGGAAACTGTGCTGATGATTCAAATTCCAGACGTATATCCACAGGTCCAGACTTGATTGACTCGTTCTGCTTGGAACAGTCAATTATATACAGAGGTGCTTTATTCAGAAAATCTTTCTTAGCCAATAGTGGTTCAGATTCTTTTCCATAGTAAGCACTTTGAAAATTTGTGTACGTCATACATCAAGGCGTACTGATTATTCGTAATGTTGAGGTTCAAATTTCCATATGGATAACTCTGAGAGTTCAAGAACAGCTTAATGTCTCTTATGCTGCAGTGGTCAAACTCGCTTGCATTTTGATTCGATTGATTTTTTCTTGCTGTTTGAAATCTAATGATGACAAAACGAGGTTTCTCGAGTTGATTTCTTGTTTTGATTGTACAAATGTGATTGGTTGTAGCTGGTAGCAGTGGATACTCATACAATTCCCAAGTCCGAAAACTAATTGGGATACCTGGATCAGAGGTTATGTAATTCAAAACCTCAATTTTTTGCTTGTCAGACATTGTTATATACGGTACAATCCAATCAATTTTTTAAATCGTAATTGAAACATTTTCATCCTCACGGTAACAACATAAGCATTTTGATCAGTATTTGATCTGATCAGTATCAATTCATGCTTAGCATTCACAATAACTCGTTGATAATCTTCAGCAAATCCGAGGATAAAATTCAGCGGTACTGAGACATCAAAGTAGCCATTATCATTGATCAGCTTGTTATTATCTTCATTAACAATCCAACCAGCATTTTCCAGAATATTTTGCTGTCCCGGACTCAGAGAAGTGAATCCTTTCATAACACTGGTAATACCAGCATTCTTACATCTGTCAATTTCTACACTATTCAACTCATAACGTATCTCTTCAAACATATGACAGACAGCCATGTTGATTATCTTTGTAGTAGCACTTACAGCAGTACCATCAGCTTTCTTCATTCTTCCATAAAAATGTAATGTGCTCTTGCTTGGGAGCAAGCACAGATCTTGATGCTGAACAGCAATCCTGATTTCATCACTGTTGTTGAACGTTGATGATGCGTATGGTAGGTGTGAATGAGCTTCACAGTGTGCAATAGACTCATCAAAAATAATCGATTTTATTATATCTAAGATTTCCGCCATGGTATTACACAAGCTAGACAATAAAAACTTATTTTTATCTTATGAATTTTCCACGTAATTTTAGTCCTAGACTTTTTAGGAAGTCTGCGTTCTGACGTGTTAACACTTTCAGAGCTTGATGATGACTGATGATCTTTGGGCATGCTGCAATCCTTTTAAACCCATTACCAGTCTTTGTCTCATATACGATACCCATTACAGACTCTTTATATGCAGTCTTATCGTTATAGTCTCACCACGGAAATTTGCTATTCTCCCGTAATGATCAACAATGCGGAGCCTCAAGTTGTGTATTACTCGTACGGCGACTGGTAGGTAAATGATGTTTGTTGGCACTTCCACTATTTTATATCCTGCTGGAACCCTCGGGAAAAATTCATGGATTGTATGATTCTTCTCACCATTGATGTATGATCCAGTAGTTATATTACACTCGACTCTCAGAGAGTTGATTTTTAATATTTTTACTGGTAAATCAGATTTATGAGTTGTGTTAGGTTCAAGAACACGTTTGATAAATCCAAGTAATAGTCTAATGGAATCTTCAGGTTCAAAATTTATATACTGATCACTAGAGCCAGGAATCTGGTATTTTTATTAAAAAGAGACAAACGATAAATAATCTGATTGGTTGAAATAAAAATGATTTTTTTTTGTTTTCTGAACTCGACTGAAGCTATGAGCAAAATAAAATTAAAATCAGATGATTAATCCAAAAAAAAAAGTTAATGGATAAAAAGTCAGGTTAACCTAAAATTTACCGCTTTTGATCTTAAAACCTGGCGGTGGTATAACCTAAACGCCTAAACGTGGAAAAATAAAGAAGTTTTGGTAAAAAAAATCGGATGTGAATTTTTGCAGATAATAGTTTCTTAAGGTTTAAGGTTCAGGGGTGGCGACCGAGAAGCATGTTCCATGTTGGTAAAATGACCTGAGGTAAAAATAAGTGGTAGCATGGTCTGTAAAGGCAAAGTGTGAGCTCAGTTTCCTAACTTGGCAATATTGACTGTCATGTCCTGGACTAAAAAAATACAATTGACAAGTAGGCGGCTCAAACACTATGCTAGTGGCTTGAATGGAATGTATCCTACGCTAGTAACACATCGATGGAGTTGTTTTCAGTTCCAGAGTTTCTATTTCTAGATTCCTTGCTTTAGTCCATCGAATGATTAACTCTTGACTATAAATAAAAAAGAAAATTTTCTCAACCTAAAAGTACCGGGATACTTTCTTCTCAGATTTAACACAAAAAGAAAAACAAACTAAAAATTGATGTTACTAAAAAATGAGGTTCTGTATTGCCATTTTTTCTGTTTACCTGGTAGGGTTTAACTAACAGCTAGTGATTATAGGATTCAATATTCTCTACATAAAGTATTGATTGATTTTCCTGCCTAGTCAAGCCCAAAAAAATTTACAAAATAATCTCGGTCAAGAATTTCAACTTTCATAGAAAGTGAGGTTCTATATTATCATCCCATTTGGTTGACTGACTAAAGCTTGACTCTTAGCTAGCGATTATAAAAAAAAATATTTTTTACAAAGAAGTGTAAATGTATTTCATGTCTAGTCATGCCCAAAAAAAAATTACAAAATGATCTTGGTCAAATAAATTGAGATTTACAAGAAATACAATGTTAATTTATTTAAACTTTTTCATCAGGCTCAACTTTTTGCTGGTAAATATGGAAAAAGATTTTCAAGTTTAGATTTTTCCTATAAGAGAAATCTAAAAGTTTTTTTTTTGCTCAGACAAGCCTAAAAAAAGTTACAAATTAATTTCGGACAAAAAACTCGAAATTTACTAAAAAATTAAGTTTTCCATTGTGATTTTTTTCTGCTGACCTATTTAAGCTTAACTCTCAGGTAGTAATTATAGGACAAAGTAATCTTTACAGAAAAGTAGACAAGTTTTTTTACTTAAACAAGCCCAAAAAATTTTACAAAATGATGTCAATCCAAAACTTGAAATGTACTAAAAAATGAGGTTTTTCATTGTCATTTTTTTCTGCTGTCCTTTATAAGCTTAACTTTTAGCTGGTGACTATAGAAAAAAATATTCTCTCCAAGAAAGTATAGAAGTATGTTGTGTCTCGTCATGCCCAAAAAAAAAAGTTACAAAATCTTCTTGGTCAATAAAATTAAAATTTACAAGAAATATAATTTTAATTTTTTTACACTTTTCCGTTTGGCTCAACTTTTTGCTGGTAAATATGGAAAAACATATTTTCTACAAAAAAAAAATTTAGAAGTATTGTTTGCTCAGACGGGCCTAAAACGTTACAAAATGATGTCAATCAAAAACTTGAAATTTACTGAAAAATGAGGTTTTTCATTGTCATTTTTTTCTACTCACCTATATAAGCTTAACTCTTAGCTGGCGAATATAGAAAAAAATATTCTGTACAGAAAAGTATGGAAGTATTTTATGTCGTCATACCCAAAAAGAATTACAAAATGATCTTGGTCAAAATATTGAAATTTACAAAAAATATAATTTTATTTTAGGCGCGCAGTAGCCTATCGCATCCGGCCCTTGCTTACCAAAGCATTGGACCGGGTTCGAGTCCGGCGTACACCAATGAATATTTTCAATATTTAAGTGTATTACTCTGCTCAGCCTAAGAAATAAAAACGAGTTCCAATCTCGAAAGTTTATCCCCTACCGTAGTCGCTCATGACCTTAGTAGTTTATGCGACTTTAAACAAATTAAGAAAAAAAAAAAAAAAAAATTTTATTTTTTTTTCTAAAGCTAAGGTTTTTGCTGGTAATAATGGAAAATAATTTTTTCTACTAAAAAGTATAGAATCATTTTTTAGCACTGACAAGTTCAAAAGAAAATAATCATGTGGCTCAGTCAAGAAATTAGATTGTGTAAGAAATGAAAATTTATTTCGGACTTATTTTCATACAGATACGTTAATGCTTACATTTTTGTTACGATTTATAAAAAAAAAATTCTCGCTGCAATAAAAGCGATGCAACCTCAGAGTCGCTGAAGTGTCGTCAATTTGGGACATAGGTGTCACATAGGTGACACTCAGGTCTCGCGAAAGTGTTCCATGAGTGGCGGATCGGTGTTGAACTAATGTCTTTTAAGTGTTGATCAAGTGACGTTTGATTGTCGCATCATTATCGCGTAATTGTCTCCCAGGTATTGTAAATATGTCGATTACGTGTCACTCATGTGTCGCTGATATTTCCTTCGTGTGTCACTTAGGTGTCGATAAATTGTCGCGTAGGTGTCGCTAACGTGTTGCACATTCTTCGCGTAAGTAACACACATGTTGATCATAATTAATGATCCACAAGTGCCGCTCAAGTATCGCAAATGTTTCGCTCAAATGTGGAATAAGTGTCGCTCAAATGTCGCACTTGTTGCATATGTGTCACTGATGTGTCACGTAAGTGTCGTTCAATGTTAGACATGTGCCACGTAGGCGACGCACAAGTGTCACTTAGGTATCGCGTTAGCTTCACTCATGAATCTCTTAGGTGTCCTTTAATTGACTCAACCATCGCTAATGTGTTGCTTAGGTGTTGATATGGTGTCCCCCAAGTGTCGCTTATGTGTCGCTTCATTGTGACTCCGGCGTCACCTAACTATCACATGTGTCGCTAAAGTATCTATCAATTATCGCTCAATTGTCACTCAGTTGTAGCTCGAGCTTCACGTAGTTGTCACTTAGGTGTTGATCAAGTGTCGCACTTGCGTCAGATGTCGCTAACGTTTCGCACATCCGTCGCGTAAGTAACGCACATGTTGCTTATGTTTCGCTCAAGTGTCGTATATGTGTCGCATATGTGTCGCTGAAGTGTCACTCAAGTGTCGCACATGTTTCGCTCAAGTGTCGTGCATGTGTGTCGCTCAAGTGTCGCATATATGTCGCTCAAGTGTCGCAAATGTTTTGCTAAAATGTCAAATACGTGTCGCTTAAATGTCGCATATGTTTTACTGATATGTCACGTTAGTGTCGCTGCGGTGTCGCTCAAAATTATTAGGTGACGGAATGGTAGTTACGGACAATGTCTCGGATAGCTTAACTGGTAGAGCCTTTGGCGCGTAAACAAATGATCCGGGTTCGAGTCCAGGTCTGGGCTGTCTGAATTATTTTTTCGGTTACCGAAAAATTCCTACTGAGTAAGGTCCCTCCTCCCCCCTTTATCCTTTATTTCCCAAGTTCCCAAATTTGTCTTTAAGTTTTCGTCGGATCTCGACGTTTCGAGGTCCTAGGAAGCTTCCCTGACTATTTCCGCGATGGTGTCTGTATGGATGTGTGTGTGTGTGTGTGTGTGTGTGTGTGTGTGTGTGTGTGTGTGTGTGTGTGTGTGTGTGTGTGTGTGTGTGTGTGTGTGTGTGTGTGTGTGTGCGTGTGTGTGTGTGTGTGTGTGTGGATGCAAGCCTCTCATAACTTGTGAACGGCTTGACCGATTTAATCGCAGTTGGTGCCATTCGAAAGGGCTTGACTGAACTTAGATTTTGAATATACTTTGGAACGATCCGGACAAAAAAAAAATTTTTTCTGAATGTGCTTTTTTGGAATAAATTTTAAATGACTTTACCGATCAATTCCAAAAACTTATCAGCTCTTAACATAAAAAAACCACGTCGATTGCCGCCGGTCCGGTCAAAATCGGTTGATTCATTCGTGAGTTATCGTTGACGAAAGAAAACCGAAAAAAGTGTTTTTTCGGAATTACTCCGAAATTTTTGGTTCTGTCAATTTAAACTTGAAGATTTCTTATGAAGCTTAGAAAACTTCCTCAAATGCCACCAACCGCGTGAAAATCGGTTCATTCATTAAAAAGTTATTGTGATTTGAAAATTCTAAAAATAGTGTTTTATCAAACATCTATCAAGCTTTTGATCTCGAAGAGCTCAAAAGCATACATAAGTTATTTTTTTGAGCTTGGAGAGCTCAAAATAATACACAAATTGTATTTATGAGCTTGAAAAGTTCAAAAACGTCATAAGTGCAATTTTAAGCGTTTAGGTGTAGAATTGGCGGGAAGTTGCAGGGATGTCCTTCAGGGTCAACCGTTTTCCTAATTTTTTTTTGTTTTGAAGTTGAAATAAAAATTTTAGGCCTGATTGTATCTTTAGAATTTTTCAAAAAAACTTTCAAAAATACTACTCCCCAAAGTACAAATTTTTAGAGAAGTCCGGCAATGGGATACCAGTTCATTATATTTTTTTTTTTAATTTTGAAAATAATAAATAATTATTTTAATTCAATTTTTTGCTCAAAATTTTTTTGTGACTACTTCAGTAGACACAGTTCAAGCATTAAAATCATAAGAAACACTTGAGCGACACTCAAGCTACATCTGAGCAATACCGAAGCAGTACTAAAGCAATATTTGGGCGAAGCATACGCGACACCTGAGCGACACTTGAGTGATACCTGTTCGGGACTGGAACGACATTGCGGTGATACCTCAGACACTCACGCGACACCTGAGCAATACCTATGTTATACTCAAGTAATATTTAAACGACACTTGAGCAATATCAATGCGACATTGAAGCAATACATACGCGACATCTGTCTGACACTTGAGCAGTATGTAACGCTCGATGAATATCTATGCGACACTGGAGCGATATAAGAACAATACCTAAGCTGCAAGCAACCGAAACATATACAACTCCTGACGAGACTGAAGCAAAGTTTACGAGACACATACGCGACATCTAAGCGACACACTTAAGTGATGTGCGACACTTAATTTCTATGTGACACTCGAGTGACATTCGAGCGACACCTGAGCAATATCTATCCGACTCTCGAGCGATATTTGAGCGACATAAACAACACGCGGTACTTGAGCGATACCAATGCAGCAGTAAATAATATACCTATCCGACCTAAGCGATATTTGAGCGACACTTGAGGAACACTTACGTAAGATCTGAGCAATATCTGTGTAACACCCGCAAGATATTATAGCGACACATGAGTGACATGGTACATTTGAGCAATACCGATGTGGTACTAAAGCGACATTTTGGCGGCACATACGCGACACCGGAGCAACACTTATGCGACACTTGAACTATACCAATGCGATACTAAAGCGACATTTCAGTGTTACCTCAGTGACACTCACGCGAAACTTGAACCATACATGTCCGACACTGAAGCGATATTTGGGCGACATTCAAGCGACACTAACGTGATGCCTGAGTAATACCTATGCAACATTCGCGCGATATTTGAGCGACACAAGAGCGATACGGTATACTTAAGCAATACCGATGCAGTACTAGGGCGACATTGGGGCGACGAATACGTGACACTTGAGCGATACTATCGCGTCACTCGAACAATACCGTTGCGACACCCGAGCGACACGTGGCACTTAAGCGATCTCAATGCAGCACTAAAGTAATATTCGTGCGACACATACGTGACACCGGAGCGACACTTATGTGACAGCTGAGCAGTACCTGTCCGATACTAAAGCGATACTTACGCAATGCCTGAGCAATTCTTATATAACACTCGCGAAATATATGAGCGACATGCTACACCTGAGTAATACCGATGCAGCACTAGAGTGACATTGGGGCGATACATATGCAACACTTAAGCGACACTTGGGTTAAGCAACATTTCACCGATACCCGAAAGACACTAAACTGACACCTAAGGGTCACACAATTACCGGCTATAAGTCAAGCCGTACCTGGTCTGCAAAAAAAATGGCAGTACAAAACTTTACACTTGGTGAAACTCAACTTTTTGAACGAAATCATTGTCTAACTTTTTTTGGCTATCTGGGGTTAAAAATTAAAATATTTTTTATAGAGAACTTTATTTTTTATAATTTCCAGCTAGAAGATAAGCCTTAATCAGTCAGCAAAAAAATCAGTAGTGCCGAACCTCATTTTTTAGTAAATTTCAAATTTTTGACCGAAATTATTTTGTGATTTTTTTTGGACTTGACTAGGCAGGAAAATCAATCAATACTTTATGTAGAGAATATTGAATCCTATAATCACTAGCTGTTAGTTAAACCCTACCAGGTAAACAGAAAAAATGGCAATACAGAACCTCATTTTTTAGTAACATCAATTTTTAGTTTGTTTTTCTTTTTGTGTTAAATCTGAGAAGAAAGTATCCCGGTACTTTTAGGTTGAGAAAATTTTCTTTTTTATTTATAGTCAAGAGTTAATCATTCGATGGACCAAAGCAAGGAATCTAGAAATAAAAACTCTGGAACTGAAAACAACTCCATCGATGTGTTACTAGCGTAGGATACATTCCATTCAAGCCACTAGCATAGTGTTTGAGCCGCCTACTTGTCAATTGTATTTTTTTAGTCCAGGACATGACAGTCAATATTGCCAAGTTAGAAAACTGAGCTCACACTTTGCCTTTACAGACCATGCTATCACTTATTTTTACCTCAGGTCATTTTACCAACACGGAACATGCTTCTCGGTCACCACCCCTGAACCTTAAACCTTAAGAAACTATTATCTGCAAAAATTCACATCCGATTTTTTTTACCAAAACTTCTTTATTTTTCCACGTTTAGGCGTTTAGGTTATACCACCGCCAGGTTTTAAGATCAAAAAGCGGTAAATTTTTAGGTTAACCTGACTTTTTTATCCATTAACTTTTTTTTTTGGATTAATCATCTGATTTTAATTTTATTTTGCTCATAGCTTCAGTAGAGTTCAGAAAAAAAAAATCAATTTTATTTCAACCAATCAGATTATTTATCGTTTGTCTCTTTTTAATAAAAATACCAGATTCCTGGCCCTACTGATCACATTTTATTTCACTCTTCAACTCATTGTTGTTTGCTTTTAAAGTGAAACTCAGTTCTGGTAATGTCTTGTTTATATAAGTTTCAATATCTTCAATTTCACAACTCCCTGTCGGTATAGTTATTTCTTGAAATCACTTGATTGTACTTCTCTTGGATCTTTTTGATGATACATAAAATTTATTAGCTCTAACATCAATATTTGGTATTGAATTGAATGTCAGGAGCTTAACAAGTCCAAGTACATAATTTTTTGTTGGTGATAGCTCAATCGGTGGAAAATAATTTGCCTCCAATACGGAGGAGTTTCCGGATAGTGTCAAGGTGAATGACTGCCATGACTGAGGCTTATAGTCCCGAGTCATTTCAATTTATAGTTGTCCAGCCAGGAATTTCAAGCACAAATGTCCACATATGATTGTATCAAAATCTTGATATCTTTTATGATTGTACTTTACGCTACCAACATCGAGATATTTCATCAAGTCTTGTGGGGGTTGTGGATTACCAAAACTGTCAAAGTGAATTACTTTATTATGATTCTTCTTGTATGCAACCCAGTGAGTTCCAGGTCCAAGTTTATCATCCAAATTTATTATTGCTGATTCATTTATCTTCGGTACAGATTTTGGTAAATCATTTCTCATGAAAACTCCACGGAAATTTTGAATTTTAAGCAGCTTAGCATACTTTAATAAGTCGATGTTAGTTAATGCTCGATGTGGTAGCTCTACTGGTTTTTTGACATCTTGCAACCAGCTCCCTCTGGGTATGGTTTCAGATAAAGTCCCATACCATTGCGGTAAGGTTTAAAGTATAATCCTCTACCTACAGCTATTTCTTCCATCTTCAAATTGTGACGTTTCTTTTCTACAAGTTGATTTTTAGCTGCGCTGGCATCGTTCACAGCTTTTGCAACACCTGCAGCTCCACCTGTCAGAGCGCCAACAGCTGATAACCCTGCGAACAGGGGAATCAAGAATGGAAGTACTCCACCAAACCTTGACGGAACTGGTAGAATACGAGGCAATCGTACGTTTTTCTTCCCACCAGCTTTCTTGATAGCCTTGTGAGCACCTTTAAGGGAGGTTTTAACTGGATCTCCACCAGGCTGCATGGACTTTTTAGCTCCATCAACAATCTGTCTTAGAGCAACATCCTTCTTCTTGGAAGTCTTGAGCTTAGTTGTCTTTCTTTTGGCTACCTTGCGTTTGGTCATCTTACGCTTTGTCGTTTTTCGCTTGGTTGTCTTTCGTTTAACAACTGTCTTACGCTTCATTGTTTTTCTTTTAATTGTCTTACGCTTAGTAATTGGTTTTTCTTTTTTAAGACCCATACCGAAACGTCTTTTTAACTTCATGATTTTATTTACACTCCAAGCAGCAGCTTTTTCACCAATAGCAGCGTCTCTCGCTTGAAATCGTTGCCACGCTTTCTCAGCAAGAATTTTATCAGCCTCGTGACGGGCTTCCAAATTTTCACGATTTTTCGAGTAAGCTATATCGTGTTCCTTACACGCAGCGTCCAAAGGATTTATACCTGAATCACCTCGAGCTAACCTCTTGGCTAACTTTGTACCTGGACCACAGTACTGATAACCTGGTATGTGAAGTTCAAGTGGGAGCTTATTGATTATCTTGTTGAACAAACTTTTACCACGTCTGTTCTCAGACATGTCACATCAAGGACTGACTTGATAATCTATATGAGCCGGTAGATATACCCCTTGATCTCAGAATATAATCAGCAGTCATGAATAACAAACCAAGAGCTCAGTTTCCAGTTATCAATTTCGATCAAATTGTTCAAGGAACCGGTGTGAAAAAAGTCAAACGACACGGTGCTTTACTTCCCAATAGTATCTATGCAGTGTTTTGCGGGCCATCAAACTGTGGAAAGACGAATGCTCTACTGTCTCTTATTGTACATCCAAACGGTTTGAGGTTTGAGAATATATATCTTTACTCAAAGTCTCTTAACAAACCAAAGTATCAGTTTCTGGAGACACTAATTGAACAGATTGATGGTATTGCATTCTTCACATTCAGTGAACATGACGCTGTAATCAAGCCTGAAGATGCTAAGCCTAACTCCCTGATGATATTTGACGATGTTGCTTGTGAAAAACAGGATCACATCAAAGCTTTTTTCTGCATGAGTCGACAAAAGAATGTTGATAGCTTCTATCTCTGTCAAACTTATACGCGAATACCCAAGCACCTGATTAGAGATAATGCAAACTTTCTCGTTTTGTTTCGTCAAGATAAAATGAATCTGAAGCATATTTATGATGATCATGTCAATACAGACATGCCATACAACTCATTTAGAGATTTATGCTCGGCATGTTGGAATAAATATGGGTTTGTGGTAATAGATAAAGACAGTGAATTGAACAGTGGCAGGTATCGAAAAGGATTCGACTGCTTCATTAGTATAAATTGAGGTATTTTAGAGTGTGATAGTCATACATGCTGTCCACTTTGACCTGTCAACATGAAGCCTGAAGAAATTTCAAAGCAGAAGGATATTCTGCATCAGATATCTCAAGCCAGCGATGCCATCCGACGAAAGCACAGGATGTTGAAGTTGGGCAAAGATACAGCTGAAAAAGCCATGGAGAAATGATCAAGCCTATTGTAACATTACTCCAGAGTAAAGTTGAAAGTTCAAAGCTGAAAGAAGAAAATATTAAAAAAGAAGAGGTTGAAAACCAGCACGTTGATAAACAAGAAGTTGAAAAATCTTTATATGTTGATGCAGGCGACTACAACTGTTTAATATCAGATGATGAAAGTTCATTTGACAATACAGCACATGCTATCACTCAGCTACTGCCATCAACAAGTACTCCAACTCGTAAAAATTCTCTTCTCACTAATTATTTACAACATTAAGAGAAACTCACATTAAGATGATCCTCTCCACATTCCTTTCTCAATCCTTTCCTACCAATATCCTGTTACGTGAATGTGGAACGCTTTACGTAATAATTACCGTAACTCCTATTCTTTCCCGCTTCACAGCATTATTTATATTTGTAAAAAAAATGCTTGCCGTAAGATGGACGGTGTGGCTTAATGTATATAGAATAAGCGAAAGGAAATTTAGTATAGAACGGATAGCTTAAATGGTAGAGTAGCTGATATGTCTTCGGAAGGTTCTGGGTTTGAATCCCAGTCCGAGCTATCTAATAATTTTTTTCTCGCATATTCTATAAACTCACATTAAGATGATCCTCTCCACATTCCTTTCTCAATCCTTTCCTACCAATATCCTGTTACGTGAAAGTGGAACGCTTCACGTAATAATTACCGTAACTCCTATTCTTTCCCACTTCACAGCATTATTTATATTTGTAAAAAATGCTTGCCGTAAGATGGACGGTGTGGCTCAATGTATATAGAATAATCGAAAGGAATCCTCATTCTCTTCAAATTATTTACAACGTTTAAGTAAAAAACACAAAGATGATGATATGAGATATGGTGTACGCAGAAAGCATGGTGAAATGTATATGGGTGATTCACCTATTTCATTTGCAAATGATACAATAAGTGTCAAAGAAAGAAATTATCCAATAACTTCTGGGTTGCTGGAATTATTATTTATAAAATCACCAGATGATGCACTCATCACCCCAGATGATGAGAACAAGTACTTGGATATAATTCAACATACCAACACTCATAGAAAAAATTATGATTCAAGTCGTACCATTTATGAAGACACAACAATCGAGTTCAATAAATACATTGATGATTTTATCACCAAGTTCGGTAAAGAGTTATCAAAATATATGATTGCAAGAAAACAGAGATTACCAATGGACTATGTTTACTGGGATGATCCAAATGAACTAGTCGATCGTTTGCGACTACTGATGACATCTCAAGCTGCTGGAAATCCAAGTCACACGAATGAAATTATGTCAATTATTGAAGAGCTTGGGGAGGCTGGGGTTATATATTAAAAGCTTCTAGAAAATTACATCATTCACACACCGACAGTCAAAGTGTTTACAACTATGAATATCGATATATTTGGACGTCCACTAGACAATGACAAGTCAGTTCAACGAAGACCAGCTGGTAGAGGTTTTAATGTAACTTCTGATGGAAACTATAACATTGAGAATAAAAGGTTGTGCAATCTCGGTAATCCTTCAAATGAATATGATGCAGTGACAGTGCAATTTTTACTGAGACAGATAGCTGAACTGAATAAAAGTAAAGACAGTGAAATAATCTAGCAAGCAGTAAGTACATCTACTCCTAATAGAAATCCGTGTACAGTCTCAAACGAAGGCGTGGTAAATTCGTACATCGAAAACGTCCCACAAAAATAATTAAAACAACGGAATTAAAACCTCCGTTGCGTATTCTTTAAATCGTTAGTCCAAACCTCCACCGTTTACGCTACCACTTAAACGCCCTTGGACATAACATCGTAAACGATATAATACGTCCTAGAAGGCAGGCAAAAGCTATAGGCCGTCAACAGTTTGCTAAAGTACTGCAAACATTAAACATACCACGCGAGTTCATCGGCAACCGTGCTTATTTCAACAACGTCTCCGAAGAAGAAGAAGAGCTATCAACCTCTACACCGACAAGACGACGATCCGGTAATATTACTATACCTGAAATAATAACAGAAAACGTGGCCGTCGATGAATCAATGTTAAACCAGAGTGGTAATGGTACTCTGAATAAAAGTAAAAAAATATCATGGATAAGGTTGAAATAGATAAAAAATTAAATAAAGTTTATTACAATCCCTTACGGTCAGAAAGTTTTTCAGGAGCTAGAAATATTTTGAAATATGTTCAAAAAAACGAATCTAAACTGTCAGAAAAAGATGTTAACGAATGGTTAAATAAACAAGAAGTTTTTACGAAACACCGTATGAACAGAAAACACTTTATTAGGAGGACTTATAATGTTGAAACAGTCGACGATGTGTGGGAAGCCGACTTAGCTGATTTAAGAAATATCTCAACTTATAACAAAGATTATAAATATATATTAATGGTTATAGACGTGTTGAGCAAACATGCGTGGGCTGATCCATTAATAAACAAAACCAGTGTAACCGTCGCTCAAGCTTTCAGCAAAATATTAAGTAGAAACGGCAAACGAAAACCGCGATTACTGCAAACAGATAGCGGGAAGGAATTCTTAGGCGCCCCTTTCCAATAATTATTACGCAAAAAAGAAATGCAGTTTAGAACAACACGCAATCCTGATATTAAAGCTTCTATCGTGGAGCGTCTAAATAGAACTATAAAAGAAAGAATATGGCGGTATTTTACACATACACGTACGAAAAGATATTTAGATGTGTTACAAAAAATCATGCATGCCTACAATCATACGGTACATAGCGGTATCAAAATGGCTCCTGTTGATGTTAACGAAAACACAACTCAAACAGCTTATAATAATCTTAAAAAGCGGTATGAAAATAATAAACGGGTAGCTGTCTTAGCGAAGCGTAAGCTTAAATACTCTGTCGGTGACTTGGTGCGTATCAGTAAGGCGAAAGCAGCGTTTACGAAAGGTTACGAGAGCGGTTTGAGTAGTGAGATTTTTAAAATTTTAAGAATTTCCAATTATCGACAGCCTGCGGTTTACATACTGATCGATTTGCAAAACGAGCCTATAAATGGTATATTTTATGAGGAAGAGTTATCTAAGGTGGAATAAATGGCTTTAACACGTGATAATTTTTACATAGTATTACCTAGTAATAGCAGCATGCAATATTTCCCTGATAATTCAACAACACATTTTATCACTAGACTGCCTCAACCGCTAGATCTTAACGGATGTTGGGCGGTTGCTTTAGTAGAAATCCAGACACCTATGACAATATTACATGTACCGAAAGAATTTTCAAAAGCTATGTTAATCGTCGAATACTTAGATTTGGAAGAGTCTAATGCGATAATCGACACTTTTTCTTTCACTGACAATATACCTCATGGTCAATATCAAAGTCTAGGAAATCTAGTGGATGCTCTCAACAAACTTAAACCAATTTCGGATCATTTAAGTTTTACTTATAATGTTGGAGGTTTTATAAAAATTTATACTGTATGCAGTTGTGAAAATGCAAGACATACGCTGGTGTTAAGTGAAAGACTCTGGAGTATATTAGGTTTTGAAGAAAATATATTATCAAGAGTTATATCATCTGAACCGTATAATTGTTGGGGTTCTAAACCAGCTTCTTTATCACAAGCTATACCTGGAAAAATATTTATCTATACAAATATATGCGAGGGGTATATAACAGGCGATGTCCAGACACCTTTACTACGAGTGGTCCCGCTTGATCACGACCAGTATAATTACGGTGCAACCAAAATTAAAAGTTTTTCTCCAGGACAATACACACCTCTGTTACGTAAAAGTATGACCACTATCGAAATCGATATAAGAGATGAGTATGGCAAACCTATACCATTCGAATACGGGACGTTGACGGTGACGCTACATTTTAAAAGGTTTTTTTAAAATAAACATAATGGCTGTCTATGAAATACAACAATATGGCGAAGGTTCTCGTAATTATTCCGGCATCAGCCATATTTATGTTGGGTCGCCGTATCAAAAAGGTCACGGTATAGGTAGTTTCTTAGGAGGATTATTTAGAAGAGTAATACCTTTCTCAAAGACGGGACTTAAAGCTGTAGGAAAAGAAGCTTTAAGGTCTGGTGTGAATATAGCTACAGACGTATTAGATCATAAGATACCTGCTGAGGAGGCTTTTAAAATGCGCGTGCGTGAATCAGGTAAAAATTTAAAACGGAAAGCCCAGCAAAAAATTGATAGTCTTATGAGTGGTTCTGGTTATATATCCGGTCAGTTAGATTCTGCAGACGGTATGAGCCGTACGTTGGCACGCTCAAGAAAAATTTCTGTCAAAAAAAGACGTGTTGTAAAACCTAAGGCTAGATCTAAAGTGAAAAAAAATAAAACTAAACGTAGAATTAATAAAAAGAAAAATGTTAAAAAAAAGAACAATAAACAGCGTACAGTTGCGGACATTTTTTCATAAGGTTTTTAAAATGTCGTTCTTACATGTACACTCGTGCGAGTGCGCTAAAACGGAATTAGAATTATTTTCTCTACCGCCAACTCAGACAACAATTGAGAGTGGTCTATGGATTTATTATAAACCAATTTCATCGTTGGCTGATAATTCACCCATAGAGTTTGTTGTTCAAGGGCAGGGTGATGAATACATCGACCTAGCACATACGATGTTGAAACTAAGTGTACGTATTATTCGGAAACAGTCAGTTACTGCAGCGGCTGCGGTTCCTAAAGTAGCGCCTGTTAACAACTTTATGCATTCAATGTTCAGCCAGGTTGATGTATTATTTAATCAAAAACCTGTTTCAACACCTAATAATTTATACGCTTACCGTTCATACATTGAAACTTTATTAAATTACGGTGTTGATGCTAAAACATTACATTTAACAACAGTAGGATGGTGGTGTGATACGCCTGGAAAAATGGACAGTTTAGACGATGAAAATGTAGGATTGAAAAAACGCCGTGAGTTATTGACATGCGATAAAACTGCGGATTTTATCGGACATCTACATTGCGATGTTTTTAATCAAGAAAGATTTCTCATAAACGGTGTTGAAATGCGTTTGCGTTTAACATGTTCTCGCGACGCGTTTTGTTTAATGGACGCTTCCACCAATGGGTGCGTTTTTAACATTGTCAACGCTAATCTGTTAGTAAGACGTGCGAAAATCTCACCAGGGACGCTTTTATCACACGCTCGTATGCTAGGTAAGACAACAGCTAAATACCCTCTGACACGTGTTGAGGTTAAAGCTATTTCAATGCCTGCTGGTGTACATGGTGAAACTATGGACAACATAATTCATGGTCAAATACCGAGACGTTTAATCATAGGTTTTGTTGATAATAAAGCTTTCAATGGCGACGCTACAATGAACCCGTTTAATTTTCAAAATTTTGGAATTAACTACTTATCATTATACGTTGACAGTCGGCAAATACCGTCAAAACTTCTTCAACCCGATTATGGGGCACGTATGAATTAGATAGACGCTTACCACACACTGTTTTCGGGTACAGGTATCCATTTTTTGAACGAAGGAAACACAATAGACAGGTTTGAGTAGCCTAACGAGTATTGCTTATACGTTTTTGATTTAACGCCCGATTTATCAGCTAATAGTAATCCACATTGGAATTTGATCAAGCATGGGATGGTGCGTATAGAAGTTAGATTCGACAAAGCTTTAACAACAACCACAAACTGTATAATATATGCAGAGTATGAGAGTGTTTTGGTAATAGACGCTTCTAGACAAGTAACTATAGATTTTGCAGGGTAAACACCTAATACCTGCAAATAATTTCAGTAAGTGATAGGAAGTTGTCACGTAAAGATCGTTATGTCGTCTGTAGTTATATACATTCAAGGTTTCGTTAATAACGATCGTGAGTTTTTACCTAAAGAGATAGGTGTGACGTGTCTCATTAACGGTAATACAGCTCACTGGGTCTTGGCTCCCGAATTTTCGTTTAATCATCTGTCAGAAGAAAGAAAGCTTGATAATATTAACCCGCATTAACCCGAAAACACGGTCTTGAGTGGTATGATGGTGAATCGTTGACAAAGTACGTGCATACACAGTTACGACTTTTTTGTCAGACTGCTATGAAAATTTACACATACGGTAAAGCGCAAAAAACGTACTTAGAAGCGCTACTTTGTAAACCTATCATAAATATCGAGGAATTGCAAGACCATCCATCAGTAGCGACGTTACATCAGGCGCGTTTGACTTGTGCCTTACACAGCGTATTAGAAGCTAGAAGAAATAAAAGTTTAGCGTATAATCAATGCGCATTATCTTGTGCAGATTTGCTAAAACAGTGGTTAAATAAAAAAACAAATATCAATACAACGTCTGCGCTTTCTTGTCCTTGGAGTTGTCAGGCGTGTAATGAACACGGTCCAGGTATTGAAAGCTATTCAGTATATACCATACCACACGATCAGTGTATATCCAGCGGACAGAATTCCGAAAATTTGGGATAAACCGGCGGCTTTTGTTGTGAATACCGATGGCTGCAAAAAACCAGGACAGCACTGGGTTGCCATGTACGTCGATAGAAATGGAAGAGGTTGGTACTTCGACAGCTATGGATTGCCCCCGTATGTTCCTCAACACCTTAAAAGCCTCAAAAATAATTGTAGATGGTTCAGATACAACAGTAAACAACTGCAGCAAGAAGATTCGCAAGTGTGTGACCAATACTGTGTCATGTTTTTGCATTGCATGTCTACTTATCCTTCACTTGATAAATTTTTATCTATCTTTGACGACAGACATGACAGAAACGACAAGATCGTCGAAGAATACTACAATACGTTTATGAATGTAAAACAGAAAAAATATAGAATACCTTATGTAAAATGTAACATTATAAATAATATTCAAACATGTACTTAAATATTATACTTGCTTTATAACTGTAACAATAAACTTAAAAAGCACAATATTTTAACACTTATATTAATTATTCAAACCCTCCTTAATTTGTATTATTCTTAAATTTAAGATAACATGAATTTAACATAAGTTTATTGATTTTTTTTTTTTTTTTTTTTTTTTTTTAAGTAAAACTTCTGTTAAACACCACAACAACTATACAAAGCAACATTGGTAGATATGAGCAACATTTTATTTCACAAACTGTCATTGTATACCTGTAGGTAATTAAATCTTTTATAAACCTGAGAGCTGTAAGTCAGATTATTATTATCTTATAGATAGCTGGTCATAATAATAAGTAATTACGGAGCTATGAATAGATCTCAAAGCATAATAAGCATGGATTCTTTTTTATCTGCCTGATAAAACACGGGGGTATTTCCGCAATTATATATATATTAAATTAGAAATTTCTAATTGTAAAATTAGAAATTATTAATAAAACAGTAAAAGGTAAGTATGATTTTAATTCACGTAAACTATATATGAAATGGTACGTGTTTACAAGTCTCTGTAACACTGTTATATATATATATATATATATATGTGTTTGTGATTTCTACATTTTGGTGACTTCATTTTTTTTGCTAAATATGAAAAAAGATATTGCATTTTTCTCATGTATATGGAAATTTTTGATAAATAACATCATTTCTTACCGATAAAGAATTTTGTCATTTTGGTGACTTATATACATTTTTATATATAAATTGTATATAAGTCACCAAAATGATAAAAGCCTTTATCTATTAGAAATTATGTTATATATTAAAAATTTCCATAAACATGAGGAAAACATAATATCTTTTTTGATATTTAGCAAAAAAAAAAAAATAAAGTCACCAAAATGTAGAAATTGTATGTATGTAGTAATTGTATGTATGCAACATA
Organism: Cotesia glomerata; assembly: GCF_020080835.1. Taxonomy (NCBI): domain Eukaryota; kingdom Metazoa; phylum Arthropoda; class Insecta; order Hymenoptera; family Braconidae; genus Cotesia; species Cotesia glomerata. The sequence goes on from NW_025401664.1 coordinate 221,208, forward strand.
TACAGTTTATATACAACATAAACAGTTTTCCATGCAAAAAATGTAGTAATTTTTCAACTTAAAATATAAATAAACTACAATGCAGTGAATAAAAGCTTGCAGAATTTGGCAACGACTATCACTCTACCTTTTTTGTTTATAACATTAAAAAGAATAAATGCAAAAAATAAATCTTTAATTTTTATTTTTTTTTTTCATAAATCTTTATTTAGTTCAGTCGTACAAATTTGAGTAGTATTTCGTTGAGTAGTACAAATTTTGTCTTTTAAATTAAAAACATTTTTTTGATTTTATCAATATCATTTAATCTGTAAAATTTTCATGAAAAAAATTGGGCATCTTATAGTAATTTTTAATATGTACTTTAAGACATATTTCAAGTCTTAATAAAAAGTATGACGTTCTACTTTCACTCAAGTTAACAAATATTGGCGTGAAATACAAAAATATATTATTTTTAAATATAATAATATCGTCCAGATAGGAAAGCGTAAGTATTTCCTATCGGATTTTTTGAATGAAGAAGAAATTATTATCGTTGAATAGAAAATAAAATATCAGGATCTTAACTTGAAGATCAACTTTAAAAGTTAAAATATAAATTGCACATTGAATTGCAAGTTCAAAATGTGAATTCAAAAAAAGTCGATAACAGCATAAGAGTTATAAACATGTAACATTCACTTAAAAAAATAAGTAATAGAGAATAATGAGTAGTATTCGTAGTAAAATATAAATTAAACTTTTAAGTTTATAATAGCTATAATAAATAGCTAAAAAGCTAGATTGCTAGCAATAATCTTATTATATCATTTTAGAGAATATTACGATTATAGTCTCTTTTTCTTTTTTTGTAATTTTTGTGCATATTGATTATGGATCAATAAGCGCAGTTGGGGTACAGATCTTTTAACACTTGGATTAACTTCTAAAAACTACGTCATGACTTCTGTAGTCGGAGTTTTCAAAAGTTTAATTAAATGGCCAAATGTTTTTAGAACAAGCGTCTTCTCCGTGCTTGACCATGATTCTTTCGTATTTATTCCCCTGCGTTTTGCTAGAAAATATCAAAAATAGTTGAGAAATTTGTGTTAAAAAATCAGTTTACTCATTTATCCAAGACAATTAAAAAACTCTTACCGGTTAATGCATCATCATAATAAGGCTTTGTTTTTGAAATTTTTGGAATTTCATCAGCCCTTGAAGTTACGTCATCGAACTCTTCATCTGACATTTCAGGATCATCTAACTTGCGTGTTTTTGTTAAAAACTTTTTCATACGAGCCGTAACAGTAGAATTGTCTTGATCTGAATCAGAATTCGATTCTACGGTACGTTGGTCCACATTCACATCTAGAGAGACATCCATGTCTAAATTGTCATTTTCACTAGCTGTTAAATATAAAGTTTAGTCAATAGAAGTTTTCAATTTTATAATTAATGTGAATCATGCGAATCGATGAAAAATAAATATATACATTTATTGATCTATATTTATTGTGCACACAGAAAGAAAGGTCCACTTGAACCAAGAAAATATTTTTATTCCGAATTATTTTCTTGGGCGAATAAAAACTTTTTTTTTTGACACAAGAAATTTCATTTATTCCAACAAAATTAATTTCTTGCTTTAAGGAGTACGTATCTTGATCCAGGTCAATTTATTTAAGTCAAAAAAATTTTCTTGTTTTGAAAAAATTTCTCTCTTGCTCCAAAAAATTAAATATCTCGATGTAAATTTTTATTAACTAACATGTCAAATGGAAAGATCAAGTAATATTGAATCATTTTTTTTTCATTCAATATGTATAATTGTGCGCTAAAATAATCTAAAATGGGTATCAAATATTCAAGAGAAAAATTTTCTCGAGGTGAGAAAATTTTTTTCTTAGCAGAAGTAGGTGGCGCTGCTTCCCCAAAGTATCTAAAAGTCTTGATCAAATATAAAAAGTTTTTGTATCAAGTATTTATGATAATTTGAATTAAGAAAAAATTACTTCCACCAAGAATAAAATTTCAAGAAAATTTTTACTTCGGCCAAGACAACTTCGGTCTTCCTTCGGGCACCCGAAAATTTACTTGAGCCAAGAATTTTGTTCTCGAGTCAAGAAATCTTTCTTTCTGTGTATTAGCGCATATCAATTGAGATAATAAAAGTTGAAAAATATCATCAGATTGTTTCTGGGGCGTAGACGAAGATGCAGAACGGTCTTGATCACGTTGCAGGACTCTTTTACCACCGGATGCTACATCTAGAATTTGGGAAACACCACAGACGTCCCGAGTTACTACAGTTTGTCTTTAGTGATCCCTGTGGATTTTCTCAGCATGACCCATGAAATTGGATACATCGTAAATTGGACATTCGTCAATTTTCAGCGTTGCAAAGTGTTTACGAAGACCTGTTGCTCGTATCCGTTCTGGATACTGTGCATCACATCTTTTACTATAATTCCTCATGAAAGCACATACTTCTAAATGGTAGTAATGCGTACCGTCAAATCCTGGTAACGCAAAAATGAACAGGTTATCAGGGTGTATTTTAGCTGCACTACGATGAGCAAGAATTAAATCTATGAAACCACGCATACTGCTTGATAAAAGTAGTGGCACCTCTCGGCCTTTCTTCCCACCAAACTCAATGCGTAAGTACTCATCAACTAATTTTTTATCATTACTTGATAATCGGTCGTACTCGTAAACTTTATTTGTTTTCTCAAACGTCTCAGCTCTTTTATAGTCATCGATAAGAATTCTCTCTAACTCACCTGGTCGTTTGCGAATAAATAATAAAATAAATATCAGTATGCATGGAGCTAATTTTTTCCAAGCACGATACGTAAAACCTTTAACCAACAACTCGATTGCTGAAGCAAGATTTTTTTCAACATAATCTCGAAAGCAATTTATGTCACCCATAGTCGGAAGGAATTTCTGCTTGTATCTTTTTTGTTTTACTTGTGCGCTTCTGGCAAGAGTATTGATTCGTGTAGGAAACTCAACTTTGTGAACTTTAAGAATATACTCTACATTTTTAGCTTTGTCAAAGTCTAAACTTTTAATTAATTCTTTCTGATAGACCTTGGCTACTTTTGTAACCCATGTACCAGCCGTAGTAGCCGTCGATGAAGCTCTGCACTCACTTTTTTCGACACTCACGCCAACTATGTTTTGGATTGCTACAATCATGTTATCATAAAGCATTGGGTCAATAATATCGGCAAATTTGTTCACATTTACAGGATTAGGTTTTTGATTAATTTTACCACCTTTGAATACAGCTTCATTGTACTTCATCACTTTCAACAATATACTGCCCAACATTTTGAAACGAGAGCGAATCATTTTATGCTGATGTTGGTTGGTATATCGCTCTGTCAAATCGTTAGCAAAGATTATTAGTAAAGGATCGTATCGTACAGCTTCAGAAATTTTATCATCGTTGTTAATCGCAAGAATTTTTCTCGTTAATTCATTAGCATTCTCATGTATTTGACCCATCATGATTTTTGATTTAACTAAATGTGAGCGATCGTCATAGTGATCTCGTTCTTGAGGACATTGGTGACGTTTAATATCTAGTCACCATCTGCCACATTTAGAACAAGGCTTATAATAAATAACATTTTCCACTGAACTTTTACGAGGTTGCCAACAGACGAGAAGTTTTCCTTTGTTAAAGTCTCTGTTGAGATTGTAAATATTATTTCCACGCAGTCTTAATTTTTCAATCGCTGTTTTTCTTTCTACTGAATCTGTAATAACAGTTCTGGTTAATATACTCATTTACACATACCAGAAATTATAATTTTAGCTTTATCAAACAACATGAATGCTTTTAAAAATTCAAGTTAATTTTTATGGACTCAGATAACTAAAATAGAAGTAGGTGCTAAATACTACCATCAAGAGTTTATATGACACACATCAAATTTGTTTTGTACAATATTAGAAGGTTTTAAAATTTAACAATTCTAGCAGTTTAATGACCAATGCAAAATTATTTCGTTATTCTCAAATAATTTTCGTTAATACCTTAATTTACTCGAGAAGTACAATGGATTAACAGAATTATTGAACTATTTATAATATAAACCGAACATATTTTCTAATTAAGGAGTTTTTTTGAGCAAGTTGCTTATTTTGTAAAATAATATCTTAAATACTCTCATTGATCTTAAAATTTTTACAGTGAAACAAAATTCATCATTTTTTTTTTCGATTTCAATTTTTTTCAAATACTACAATATATTCAAACTTCTTAATTAAAACAAAATTTGTTTTATCATTTATGATACAAATGCGTTCGCTACAAACATTTTGATTTTTTAATAATCTGTTATTCTTTTTGTATAAGTCTTATATACAATAACAAATGCTTAAAAAATAAGTAGAACTTCAAAAAGCACAATTATCTTTAAGATTCTTGAGACGTACATATAAATGAACTTACTTTTTTTCATTGCGAGAAATTTTTTAACTTCTTTTTCGTTGCTATGAACATCTCTATAATGTCGACTTGGAACTGCTTTTAACTGAAGACAGAAACAGCAAAAAGTTTTTTTAGCTTTCTTTCCTGTTTCAGATACTTGTAACTCATTAAGATTGGGTGCTACTGCTTTAGATATAAGTTAAAATGAAAATTAAAAAAAAATCTTAGCTTTTATTATTTATTAGATATAATTTTTCAAGAGCATGAATTATTGCTATGCAACTTTAATTTTTATAAACACTTAACATAGATTTATGGAATTTGAAGTTCAAATTATGAAATTCTGCATGACATATTGCTAAAAAATACTTTATGATTGTCAGAAGAGTATCGATAATCGTTATAAAATTACAATTTGAATCTGTATTTGATACAAAGTATGGACAAATATATTCAGACAAGAAAAAAACGAGGCAATTCGAAATTGAATTATAAGTAATTACGTTGCCAACTTACGGGAGTTATCGAATAATAATGGCTCTGAAACTTGTTCATCATCAAAAACTTCATTCTGTTTATCATTTGAGTCCATATCCAAATTACTGACTCGACTCTCGTCCAATTGAATGGATGACAGATTATAATCCAAATCTGCTGATGCATCAAAATCGTGCCTCACTATGCTGTCTTTTCTTGAATCTTCAGGCTCCTCAAAATCATCTAATTCTTCAAGCTCACTAATATGAGAGTCACTGGATTCAGAATCATAATCTAAGTCTTCACTGTCACCGACTTCATAATTTGGGTCATTAGGGTCTTCGTCTAATTCATTGGGACATTGTTTATACTTGATAGAAAAATTCTTGACTGAGTTATTTGATGTTGACGTTTCATCATCTCGCTTAATTATAGATGAAACTGTTTTATCTTGAAATCTACTATTCGAATTCATGTCTATTTCAGAATCTTTGTTATCAGGAGCAAAACAATCATTATTTTCACCTAATGTGGCTGTAGATGGCAATCATCTTCTAATGATGGGTAGAGAGCTATTCTTTCTTCATTATCATGTTCTATCGGACAATTCATTATAATAATAGGGATTTCGTCAATCGTTTCCAAAGTTAAAGGCTCAGTAAATTTCGTGATAAAACCATTATTAATTGGCAAAAAATTACCTTCAACAACTGATCTCACAAGTGGTTTCCTAATTTCTATAGCTTCAATTATACTTTCATTCTTAGTTTCACTGTCTGAAGATACATTGCATGTTGGTTCTAGACTTCGCTCATCATTTACACCAGTCATATTCACTTGATCTTTATTATTTTCATTTACATTTAAGAACCTTACCTATTTTTTGTTTTCATCTATTTTTCGATTGGTAAAATCGATCAAATTTTTAACTTTAGTATGAAGTTTTGTAGAGAATATTTGTAAATTTGTATTGATATCATTACATTTATCATTTTTAAGATAATCGTTTATTGATTTATTAATATATTAATATATTAATTATATTAATCGACAATACGTTCTTTGAAGTATTAATATTACAAATACTAAATTTATCAGTATCCTCGTAAAATTTTTGTTTTAAGTGGGATGACGAACTATCTGTCCTGTTAGAAATCAAGTTTAACTCTGAACTATTCTCAGTTTTACAAGTTTCATCTTTCATAACAGCTTGATCAGTCAATGAAATTCTTAAAACTGCAGAATTTTTTATTTGAGTTAAATCAGAAACTTCATCAGATAAAACTGTAGCTTTTAAATGAGTTGATGTACTGTTTTGTCTCATTCGTAAAATATAAACTTTAGGTAATTTGTACGATAGTTTTTGTGCTAATTTTAACAAATGTTCTCTTTGACCTAAGAAATAAAAAGAAATTAGTTAGATTTTTCTAAAATCATTAAAAAAGTTATGAATCCATTTATTATAAAAACTTCAGAAATTTAAAATCAATTAAATGAATATTTATGCAACAAATATAACGTTGATTACTGTCAACAGATAATGCTACTAAATAACTTCTATCAGTGTTAGCTAAATGCTTAAAAAAATAATGGATATCTATTACATGAATATTTATTATCATTAAATGCTCCCAGTTATTTACATCTATGATAAATAATAATTATGATCATCAAAATAATAATTACCATATCGCAAAATAGTTATAACTTGAAATTCATAACCTTTATATTTAACAAATAATACCTTTTTTTTACGTGTGACATTTCTGTGTGATGTCACCTGTAACAGGGAAAATCGAACTTTCCGGGGTCATTATCGACCCTATAATTGACACACAGTAGGTAAGGGCTTTCCCTTACCTTTCGATTTTTGACAAGAGTTTTGACTTGTCACCGGGCGTGTAAATTACAGGTCCCCACTACTGTCCCCGAGAATTAAAGCAGGACGGAACAATAGGAAAGTTCGAGAGCCTGAGTTCAAGGTTATAAAAGAGCCGACAAGAGAGTCATCGAGGCTTTTTCCCTTTTGGAAGCCAGTGGCCTTTTGCCTTTTAGATTAGTGACCTTTGTTTTTAGCCAGTTTAAATTAGTACAGTGCAGTTTTGGACGTCGATGATAAAGAGCAACGACGGAGCAATTTTTTTGTGTCGATTGGGATTGGACAAACTCTGACCGGAGGCCAGCAGCCTAGTTTGAGACGACGATACACCAAGCAGATGATCCCGCCAAGTTGGACTGGAGTAGCAGTCGTCGTTGGATAATAACAATAATTAAGTCCAGGTATTTTCAATTATTTTAGACCAATTTTAATATTTAATTCGATTGAGAGGCTAAAATAATTGAGGTGAAACTTTGAAAAGATTTACTGTACTGTCTCGAATAGCCACTTTACATTAGTTGGTTTGATTTAAGTTATTTATTATCAAAGTCAATTAGTTAGTTTTGTCGCTGAACTTTTATATTAAAAATTAAATTTAATTGATTAATTATTAATTTATTGGTAAAAAATTTATAAGTAATTTATTATAGGCCTGTTGGCTATAATAAATTAATTTTAGTTAAGAATTTTCAAGACAAAAATTTGAATAAGAAATGAAAATGCGTAATTAACTAATGAAGATCATTCTAGAATGTTCTATAGTTGTAAATTTGGTTGAGACGCTTGAGAATTACAGTAGTTGAATTTAAGAAATTGTGGTAAATTAAATTTAGGCCAGTGGGCTAAATTTAATTAATTTAGTTAATTTAGCGAATGTATTTATTGAGAAATTTAGTGAATTTAGAAAATGATTACTGAACTTGTTAAGAAAATTATATATTGAATTATATATTGAATTATATATTTAGTGGAGATGAAGAAATGAAATAAATCAGTGTGTTTAGTAGAATAAATTGATCGATAACTTTAGTAGAAAATTTGGTTAAGTAAGTTGAAAATGAATTTAGTTAAGAAGATGTATTAAAATCGAAGGTCGGAATTTTGTGTTGAGTAATTGTTAGGCGTAATTTTAGTAATTTTGGAGAATGCGAAGTTTTGAGATTCAGTTTTATTGGTAATTAAGATGTATGAATAATTTGAGAATTTTGGGAAATTAAGTTAACGTCCGGTGGATGATTTTATATAGAATTTAGTAAGGTTATATGGTATTCCGTCAGGTAGACGAGGTTGTTTTATGTTATATTAGTTCTTGTAGTTGAAATAAACTTTTGTTAATTATTGTCAAGTTAGTGTAGTTAATAATGAGTTCATTTAGTATAGATGCGTAATGGTCTATGATTAAAAAAGTTAGATGTGTAATGGCCTATGATTAAAAAGAGTTAGATGTTATTTAGTTTGTAAGATTTTGGCGAGTGCCTGCGTAGGTGAGAGGTTCTCAGGTTAAGTTAGTTTTAAGGAAAATATTGTTGATAAAATTTGTTAATTTTAAATTGTTCAATTTTAATAAATAATTTAATTGTTGTTATTAATAATTGTTCTCAGCATTGATTTACAGCCTTCTCCCAGACTTCTCACGACCCGATCTTTCCCTTCTCATGCTACCCCGGTTTCTGAAACACCGTGTATAAAATTCCAGTGGCGCCCTTTTCAAAAGAGGAAAGGGGTGACCAATTGGACCGGGCTAACCACCCGCGTTACACACCAAATATTTACCTTTTTTGGTTACAACTAAACAATACATTTTTTTCCAATTTCAGTTATATATCTTGATAATATCAAAACGTAAATAATATTAAAATAATGCGATTATTTGAAGCTTCTTATAAAACAAACACAGCAAATCAGTACAATCTTTCAGCAAAATAGGAGATTAATCAAATGCTTATAATAAATGATTCGTAATTCTGTCCACAGAAACTTATAAGTTTCACTGGATGTAACGAAAAAGCGTGAATTAAATATGATTGCTTTGATATCGTTCTTATACGTATCTTGCTCAACAAAGGTCAGAATAGATCTTATAAAATCAACCGTTGATTATCAACGTGGCAATCCTCAACTCTTAGAAAAGAAAAAGATGGTTGATTTAATTCACCTACTTGGCCACCATGTGTCACTTGTGTTGCGTGAACATGTTGAAAATTATTATTATTGTTAGTAATTTTTTTTAACTTTTACAAATTTTTTTTAATACTAAAATTACTATTTTAAATATATACAAAAAAGTTGAACTTGTAATTGTGTATAAATATTTAGCTTATTAAAATAAAATATTATTGCACGCATATACAACAAAGGTGGCGTGACAGTCTTATTTTCTGTCAAAACTGCATAGCTTTAACAAAAAAAATGTTTAAAAATTTAAAAATGTTTTTAAAATTAGATAAATATATTTAGAACTTTAATACATCTAGAAAAACTATAGGAATTAGGAAATTCTCAAAAAAAAAAAAAAAAAAAAACTAAAAAGACTGTTAAACTTGCATACCTCTAATTCACATACCTCTAATTTACAGTAATGTTTGTGAATATAGATATACGAATACATAGAGGGATCATATACTGGTACGTGATCATTTATTGGGGCTTTTACCTTAGTCAACTATTATACACATAATATCCCGAGAAAAAATTTTTCTATATAATCGTATATAATTGTATATAATCATACATGATTGTATATGATTATATATGAAATCACATAGATAATTATATACAATTATATATAATAATATATAATCATACATGATTATATATGGAATTGTATATGAGGTTATATATAATCATATATAATTATATATGACTATGGAGCATATATAATTATATATGTATATGGAGCAAAATACAACCATGCAGAGTAGATGAGTTAGGGGAGTGCCGCTCCGTCGGTAAAACAGATTTGTGGGTTCGTGTCCATGCTAAGGATATGGTCGGCCTGTTTTACCGACAGTTTGTGGATATGGGCGACCTGTTTTTACCGACGCGGATATGGTGGAGGGTTTTTGTAGGTGGCGCTGGTGGTGAATTCTGTGATTTGAATCTATCCGCCATTTTCCCGCCATTTTAAATCCGCCATTTTCCCGCCATTTGGTGGTTGCTATCCGCCATTTTGATTGTGAATCTGGTGGCTGACATTTTGAATCTAATTTCCGCCATTTTGATTGTGAATCAGCCATTTTGAATCTAATTTCCGCCATTTTGATTGTGAATTAGCCATTTTGAATCTAATTTCCGCCATTTTTAATCAGCCATCTGGTGGCTGCTATCTGAATCGGTGGCCACCATTTTGATTGTGAATCCGCCATTTTGTTAAAAAATGCACCTGTGATCTCAGCGTCAACTATTGTTGCTTAGATCACAGGTGCATTTCATTGTTTAATGTTGAATGGCAGGATTTGGAGAATGCTTTTGCTGGTAACATCCAGACTGGATGTGTTGTCAATCAGCGTCACAAAGATCCAGCATCATTTCTCCAGGCCTCACGGGACATCGTCATCAACAAGGTGCAGAGTGTCTTGAGAGATCTGGCAGGGTTGAAAGTGAATGTGGAATTCTTCTGCACATTCCGGAAACAGCAAGAAGATGTAGAAGAGCGAAAGTCTTTCATCACCAAAAGCCGAGAAATTCTACCTGTTACATCTCTTCAGGATTGGTACAGTGAACATGTCCATGATAAATTACTTCAAAGAATCGAGGAATTTGAACATGAGGGCTCCGGGTGGAGCTTACTTGGGCCCAACAGCTTGATGGTTACCATGTCACGATACACACCTACTCAAGTGGGGAACTCAACTTTCGTGGAGCTTCCAGACGATCTCAAGAGGAAAGATGTCGTGAATATCCAAAACGATGATGAGTTCTGTTTTCTGTGGAGTGTCAACGCAGCATTACATCCACTTGTTCTCTGCCCGAACATAACTTTTCAGTATCGACACTTCAGTGTACGATTGAATTATGAAGGTATCAAATTTCCGATTAAATTTTGTGATATTCAGAAATTTGAAGAGATGAATAATTTAAGTATTAATGTATATGGTGTAGAATCACAATTCACTGATCAGAAGCCAAAAAAAAGTATTTTTATCCCATTATATCTAAGTAACTTCAAGTCCCCTCTAAAGACAATTCATCTATTAGCCTTACAAAAAAGTGTAACTCATTCTGATGATTTGAAAGATATCGAAAAAATTTATCATTTTGCTTTAATTAAAGATTTATCACGATTGATTAAGAGTCAAATATCTAAAGGTAATTCAAAACTGTACTTTTGCGATCGATGCCTGAATCATTTTAAGCTTGAAAAATGTTATAAAGAGCATATTGCTGATTGTTTTAAATCTAATAAAGTTCGTATGGATTTACCTGCTGAGAAAAATAAAATTTTTAAATTTAAAGATTTTAAATTTAAAGACACAGTACCGTTTGTAGTTTACGCGGATTTAGAATGCACACTCGAACCCCAGGGAGATGATGTTAAAGAAGTTCATAAACATGTTCCACACAGTATCGCTTATTACGTTCACTGTAGCTATGACAATACATTGTCTAAATTCAAATTAAATCGCTCACCTGACTGCATCGAATGGTTTGTTACACAATTACACTATTTAGCTCAAGATTTTGAGAAAATTTTGAAAAATCCTATTCAAATGAAACCTCTAACCAAAGAGCAGCAAAATAGGCATAATCAGACAGCTATTTGTTATATTTGCGAAAAACCAATCACTTCTGCAACAGATAAAGTCTATGATCATTGTCATTTTACGGGTAACTACAGAAATGCAGCTCATAAATCGTGTAACGTAAATTATCAAAAATCTACAATAATACCCGTTGTTTTTCACAATTTATCTGGTTATGACGCACATTTTATAATTAAAGCTCTAGCCACAGTTTTCGAAGGTGATATTTCATTATTACCGATTAATAAAGAACGCTACATATCTTTTACTAAA
>NW_025401664.1:233110-247016 GCF_020080835.1 Cotesia glomerata
TTACCGATTAATAAAGAACGCTACATATCTTTTACTAAATCTGTTGAAAATACTTCGGTATCATTACGATTTATTGATTCATTCAGATTTATGGCTTCAAGTCTAGAAAAATTAGCTTCATACCTTGATGATACTGATAAGAAAATTACACAATTTCACTACCCTGACCCTAGCAAATTCAAATTAGCAACACGTAAGGGTGTATTTCCATATGAATACATCGATAGTATTGAAAGACTTGATGAAAAACAGTTACCTGATCAAGATTCTTTTTTCTCAAAATTAACCAACTCCACCATATCAGATGATGATTATTCCTTTGCACAAGTAGTATGGAATGAATTCGCAATCAATACTCTAGGAGAGTACTCAGACTTATATCTGAAGACTGATGTACTTCTCTTAGCTGATGTCTTTGAAAACTTTAGACTCAGCTGCTTCAAGACATACAACCTGGATGCCCTCCACTTTTATACAGCCCCAGGTCTCTCAAATTCTGCAATGTTAAAGCATACAGGTGTGGAAATTGAATTACTTACTGATCCCGAGATGCTTCTTTTCATTGAAAAGGGTATTCGTGGTGGGGTATCGATGTGTGCAAATAGACACGCTGAAGCTAACAACCGGTACATGGGTAATGACTATAATCCAAGCAAACCTGAAACCTACTTAATGTACTATGATGTTAATAATTTGTATGGTGCAGCGATGAGTATGCCACTGCCAAAGAGTAAATTTGAATGGGTTGAAGAGGTAGATAGTGTATATCAGTTTTTTAATGATGATGATAGTGTAGGCTACATCCTTGAGGTTGACCTAAACTATCCTGAGAATTTACATGATTTACACAAAGATCTACCTCTTTGTCCTGAACATTATGTACCACCTGGTTGTAAACATCGAAAACTTACAACGACATTGCATGACAGAACTAACTATGTAATACATTATAAGAATTTGAAACAGTGTTTAGACTTAGGTGTAGTTCTTAAGAAAATACATCGAGTCTTGAAATTTGAGCAGTCAGATTGGCTCAAGTCTTATATTGATAAAAATACCGAGTGTCGGAAACTAGCGAAAAATGATTTTGAGAAAAACTTCTATAAGTTAATGAATAATGCAGTTTTCGGTAAAACGATGGAAAATATGCGTAAGCATAAAGAAGTATGGCTTAGAACAAAGTGGGCTGGTAGATGGAATGTCTCAGACTTGATATGTAAACCTAATTTTCATAGTCTTACTGTATTTGATGAAAATTTGGTTGTAGTTGAGTTACAAAAAGCTAGAGTATTTTTTAATAAACCAATCTATGTAGGGTTCTGTATATTAGACTTATCTAAAACTTTTATCTACGACTTCCATTATAATTATGTTATGAAAAATTATGAAAAAACTTCGAAACTATTGTATACTGATACAGATAGCTTAATCTATCAATTCTCTGTACCTAACATCTATGAGGATATCAAACGTGATATCTCAAGGTTTGATACCTCCGACTACCCACCTCAAAATGTCTTCAACATGCCGTTGGCAAACAAAAAGGTTCTCATGAAGGGGCTCATGAAGGATGAGAACAACGGAAAAATCATGTCCGATTTCGTGGGTCTCAGGGCCAAGCTGTACGCCTTCGAGATTCATAATCCTGAGAATGAAAGAGATAGGATCAAGAAACGGGCAAAGGGTGTTGGAGGATCAGCCTTGAAGACAATCACGTTTGATGACTTCAAACGATGTCTGTTTGAAAACGTATTATTAAGAAAAGATCAGTACATGATAAAAAGTAAAAATCATCAAGTACACACAATAAAGCAGGAGAAACTTGCTCTCAGTTGGGGTGACGATAAGCGTCAACTTATTGAGGCCAGCACTGATATCCTACCATGGGGTTACAAGGGACTACTAGTATTTAAGAAAAGACATATTGATTGTAATAATGAGAAAAATAAGAAGCGAAAATTATTGTAAAATTAGTTTTAAGGTATTGAAATAATCCATTGTAAATATAGTTATAAGATTTATTGAATAAAAAACAATATATAATTTGTGTTTTACATATCAGATTTATTAACCCAACTATTATGCTTAGTATCAAAACCTAGCCATTTAACATAGTATTTATTTCCACGTTTCTTAATTATTTTTTCAACAAGATATACATCTGGATATTTGACTTTGCTGAGTTCTTCGTTGTAAAATCCTCCTTCGATTGGTTGATCCTGGTAGTCCATGAGCTTGTACGTCGTTATACTTGTGTTTTGCACCATCTTAATGGTGAAGATTTCTGTTGTCCAGTTTGGCGTGTATCCCTTGTCAAACACATGCTTGTACTTGCTGATTCGGACTTTGTCTCCAACTTTGAATTTCTGCTTCGATTTGGTTTTCAGTGGTTGATATACATTTTCCAACAATAGTTTCTCCTGAGCAGCGGTAACATCAGCAGGTTTCATTTTGATGGTGCGGTGCTTGGTGTTGTTGTAAGTATTCACCAAGTCATCAAGTATATCGATCCACTTGTAGCTGCCACGAGCTGTAAACTCTCGCCACATTTTATTCTTAAGTGTTCTATTAAAACGTTCACAGATAGATGCTTTGAGATTGCTGAATGTTGAATACAGATTTATCTTGTGCTGCTTCATCAGATCTTTGAATTCTTTGTTGTAAAACTCTTTACCCTGATCAACATGGAGATTCTTTGGGATACGCCCTTGCTGAAGGACTGATTTCATTGCACTAGTGACATCAGCACCACTTTTAGATTTTATTGGAACAGCCCAGGCATACTTTGAAAATATATCTATGATTGTAAGCAGATACTTGTATCCTTTATTGACTGTTGCATATGGAATCATCTCAACCAAATCAGCTTGCCAAGTCTCATCGAGACCTCGGATGTCAACATGGCAACGTTTATAGTTCCTGCGGGCTGGTTTGTGTAGCTCTTGAGCTATCACTACCTTTTTGTCGTCCATTGAGTTTCTCAGTGAGATATTTAATATTATTTTGGTGAGAGGAAAGTACTGCTTTAACTTCCTCAATAGCCGTCTGTAAATTTGCCACAGTAGCTGCCAATGTTACTATTTCAGAGTGTAAATGTAAAATAATCTCTTTCTGGTCACTGTCTATATTTTTATTCAGTTCAGATATCTGTCTCAGTACAAATTGCACTGTCGCCGCATCATGTTCATTTGAAGGATTACCGAGATTGCACAGCCTTTTATTCTCAATGTTATAGTTTCCATCAGAAGTTACATTGAAACCTCTACCAGCTGGTCCTCGTTGACTTGACTTGTCATTGTCCAGTGGACGTCCAAATATATCGATGCTCATAGTTGTGAACACTTTGACTGTCAATGTCTGAATGATGTAAATTTCTAAAAGCTTTTAATATATAACCCCAGCCTCCCTGAGCTCTTCAATAATTGACATGATTTCATTCGTGTGACTTGGATTTCCAGCAGCTTGAGATGCCATCAGCAGTCGTAAACGATCAACTAGTTCATTTGGATCATCCCAGTATACATAGTCCATAGGTGTCTTGGTGGTAATCATATATTTTGGTAGTCCTCTACCATGCTTTTCAACAAAATCAGCAATATATTTCTTATACTTGTCTGTTGAATCTCTGTAAATACTTTTACTTGAATCATTACCTTTCCTATGAGTATTTGTTCTCTGGATAATTTCCAAATATTTTGTCTTATCATCTTGCGTAACAAGCGTGTCTTTCGGTGTCTTCATGAACAATAATTCCAACAACCCAGGAGTTATTGGATAATTTCTGTCTTTGACAGTTATTGTATCACTTACAAATGAAATAGGTGAATCACCTATATGCATTTCACCATATTTTCTGCGTACACCATATCTCATATCATTATCTTTATGCTTTTTACTTAAACGTTGTAAGTAATTAATGAGTAGAGAATTTTTACGCGCTGGAGTACTTGTTGATGCTGGTGGTGAGGCTATAGCAAGTGATGTGTTGTTAAGTGAACTTTCATCATCTGATATTAAACTGTTGTATACTTCTGGATCATCATATAAAGATTTTTCTACCTCTTGTTTTTCAACTTCTTGTTTTTCTTCTTTTTTAATATTTTCTTCTTTCAGCTTTGAAGATTTAACTAAACTATGAAGTGGTGTGACAATAGGTTTCAACATTTCCTCCATGGCTTTTTCAGCTGTATCTTTACCCAACTTCAACATCTTATGCTTCCGTCGGATGGCATCGCTGGCTTGAGATATCTGATGCAGAATATCCTTCTGCTTTGAAATTTCTTCAGGCTTCATGTTGACAGGTTAAAGTCTACAGCATGTATGACTATCACAATCTAAAGTACCTCAATTTATACTAATGAAGCAGTCGAATCCTTTTCGATACCTGCCACCGTTCAATTCACTGTCTTTATCTATTACCACAAATCCATATTTATTCCAGCATGCCGAGCATAAATCTCTGAATGAGTTGTATGACATGTCTGTATTGACATGATCATCATAAATATGCTTCAGATTCATTTCATCTTGACGGAACAGCACGAGAAAATTTGCATTATCTCTAATCAGATGTTTAGGTATTCGTGTATAAGTTTGACAGAGATAGAAGCTGTCTACATCCTTGTGTCGACCCATGCAGAAAAAAGCCTTGATGTGATCCTGTTTTTCACAAGCAACATCATCAAATATCATCAGTGAGTTAGGCTTAGCATCTTCAGGCTTGATTACAGCTTCATGTTCGCTGAATGTGAAGAATCCAATACCATCAATCTGTTTAAGCAGTGTCTCCAGAAACTGATACTTTGGTTGGTTAAGAGATTTTGAATAAAGATATATATTCTCAAACCTCAAACCGTTTGGATGTACAATAAGAGACAGCAGAGCATTTGTCTTTCCACAGTTTGATGGTCCACAAAATACAGCACGTACACTGTTTGGAAGTAGATCACCGTGTCGTTTGAGTTTTTTCACTCCTGTCCCTTCAACAATTTGATCAAAGTTGATAACTGGTAACTGAGCTCTTGGCTTCTTAGACTCCATGATGGCTCAATTAATTCTGAGGCTCAGAGGTATAAATACAGGCTTATATAGATCACCAAGTCAGTCTTCGATGAGTCATGTCTGAGAGCAGACGTGGTAAAGGTTTGTTCAACAATATAATCAATAAGCTCCCACTTGAACTTCACATACCAGGTTATCAGTACTGTGGTCCAGGTACAAAGTTAGCCAAGAGGTTAGCTCGAGGTGATCCAGGTATAAATCCTTTGGACTCTGCGTGTAAGGAACACGATATAGCTTACTCTAAAAATCGTGAAAATTTGGAAGCCCGTCACGAGGCTGATAAAATCCTTGCTGAGAAAGCGTGGCAACGATTTCAAGCGAGAGACGCTGCTATTGATGAAAATGCTGCTGCTTGGAGTGTGAATAAAATCATGAAGTTGAAAAGACGTTTCGGCATGGGTCTTAAAAAAGAAAAACCTATTGCTAAGCGTAAGACAATTAAAAGAAAAACAATGAAGCGTAAGACTGTTGTTAAAAGAAAGACAACTAAGTTTAAGCGAAAAATGACAAAGCGTAAGATGGTTAAACGCAAGGTAGTCAAAAGAAAGACAACCAAGACTTCCAAAAAGAAGGATGTTGCTCTAAGACAGATTGTTGATAAAGCTAAAAAGTCTATGCAACCTAGTGGAGATCCAGTTAAAACAGCTCTTGAAGGTGCTCGCAAGGCTGTTAAGAAAGCTGGTGGAAAGAAAAACGTTCGATTGCCTCGTATTCTACCAGTTCCATCAAAGATTGGCGGAGTACTTCCATTCTTGATTCCCCTGTTCGCAGGGTTATCAGCTGTTGGTGCTCTAACAGGTGGAGCTGCAGGTGTTGCAAAAGCTGTGAACGATGCTAGCGCAGCTAAAAATCAACTTGTAGAAAAGAAACGTCACAACTTGAAGATGGAGGAAATAGCTGTAGGTAGAGGATTATACCTCAAACCTTACCGTAGTGGTATGGGTCTTTATCTGAGACCATACCCAGAGGGAGCTGGTTGCAAGAAGTCAAAAAACCAGTAGAGCTACCACATCGAGCACTGACTAACATCGATTTATTAGAATATGCTAAGCTGCTTAAAATTCCGAATTTTCGTGGAGTTTTCATGAGAAATGATTTACCAAAATCTGGGCCGAAGACAAATGAAACAGCAATAATAAATTTGGATGATAAACTTGGACCTGGAACTCACTGGGTTGCATACAAGAAAAATCATGATCAAGTAATTTATTTTGACAGTTTTGGTAATCTACAACCTCCACAAGACTTGATGAAATATCTCGATGTTGGTAGCGTAAAATACAATCATAAAAGATATCAAGACTTTGATACAATCATATGTGGACATTTGTGTCTCAAATTCTTAGCTGGACAACTATAAATTAAAGTGACTCGGGACTACAAGCGTCAGTCATGGCAGAGTCATTCACCTTGACACTATCCGGAAACTCCTCCATACTGGAGGCAAATTATTTTCCGCCGATTGAGCTATCACCAACAAAAAATTATGTTCTTGGGCTTGTTAAGCTCCTAACATTTAATTCAATACCAAATATTGATGTTGGTGCTAATAAATTCTATGTATCATCAAAAAGATCCAAGAGAAGCACAATCAAGAGATTTCAAGAAATAACTATACCAACAGGGAGTTATGAAATTAAAGATATTGAAACTTATATAAACAAGACATTGCCTGAACTGAGTTTCACTTTAAAAGCAAACAATAATGAGTTGAAGAGTGAAATAAAATGTGATCAGTATATAAATTTTGAACCTGAAGATTCCATTGGATCATTACTTGGATTTACCAACCGCGTGCTTGAACCTAACACAGCATATAAATCTGATTTACCAGTCAAAATATTAAAAATCAATGCTCTGAGAGTCGAGTGCAATATAACTACTGGATCGTACATCAATGGTGAGAAGAATCACACAATCCATGAATTTTTCCCGAGGGTTCCAGCAGGATATAAAATAGTGGAAGTACCAACAAACATCATTTACCTACCAGTCGCCGTACGAGCAATACACAACTTGAGGCTCCGCATTGTTGATCAGGACGGGACAATAGCAAATTTCCGTGGCGAGACTATCACGATAAGACTGCATATAAAGAGTCTGTAATGGGTATCGTATATGAGACAAAGACTGGTAATGGGTATAAAAGGATTGCAGCATGCCCAAAGATCATCAGTTATCATCAAGCTCTGAAAGTGTTAACACGTCAGAACGCCGAGTTCCTAAAAAGTCTAGGACTAAAATTACGTGGAAAATTCACAAGATAAAAATAAATTTTTGTTGTCTAGCTTGCGTAATACCATGGCGGAAATCTTAGATATAAAAAAATCGATTATTTTTGATGAGTCTATTGCACACTGTGAAGCTCATTCACACCTGCCATACGCATCATCAACGTTCAACAACAGTGATGAAATCAGGATTGCTGTTCAGCATCAAGATCTGTGCTTACTCCCAAGCAAGAGCACATTACATTTTTATGGAAGAATGAGGAAAGCTGATGGTGCTGCTGTAAATGCTACTACAAAGATGATCAACATGGCTGTCTGTCATATGTTTGAAGAGATTCGTTATGAGCTCAATGATGTAGAAATTGACAGATGTAAAAATGTTGGTATTACTAGTGTTATGAAAGGATACGCTTCTCTGAGTCCAGGACAGCAAAATATTCTGGAAAATGCTGGTTGGATTGTTAATGAAGATAGTAACAAGCTGACTAATGCTAATGGTTACTTTGATGTCTCAGTACCGCTGAGTTTCATTCTCGGATTTGCTGAAAATTATCAACGAGTTATCGTGAATGCTAAGCATGAATTGATACTGATCAGATCAAATACTGATCAAAATGCTTATGTTGTTACCGTGAGGATGAAAATATTTCAATTACGATTCAAAAAATTGAGTGGATTGTACCATATATAACAATGTCTGACAAGCAAAAAATTGATGTGTTGAATTACATAACCTCTGATCCAGCTATCCCAATCAGTTTCCGGACTTGGGAATTGTATGAGTATCCACTGCTACCAGCTACAACCAATCACATTTGGGCAATCAAAACAACAAATCAACTTGAGAAACCTCGTTTTGTCATCGTTGGATTTCAAACAGCAAGAAAGAATCAGTCAAATCAAAATGCAAGCGAGTTTGACCACTGCAACATAAGAGATATTAAGCTTGTCTTGAACTCACAGAGCTATCCATATGGAAGTTTGAATCTCAACATTACGAATAATCAGTACGCCTTGATGTATGACATGTACACAAATTTTCAAAGTGCTTACTATGGAAAAGAAGCTGAACCCCTAATGGCTAAGAAAGATTTTCTGAATAAAGCACCTCTGTATATAATTGATTGTTCCAAGCAGAACGAGTCAATCAAGTCTGGACCTGTGGATATACGTCTAGAGTTTGAATCGTCAGCACAGTTTCCAAATCAAACTGCTGCTTACTGTTTAATAATTCACGATCGAATAGTAGAATACAATCCAATCAGCAGCACTGTAAGAAAACTTACTTAATGGTACAGTTCAACCCCACACCCACCATACATTACATGTATGTATGGAACTTTGCATCCAGACAAGCGAGAAAAGGTCCATGGGAACAAGCAGCAAGAGATCGAGATCGATTCCAACGAAGAATTCAGCAAATAAATAAAATTATTGTACCTGTACTTATCAATAAACTTAATGTAATTAAAAATGATAAATAACTTAATGTAATTAAAAATAGTAAATAAAGAAAAACTTTTTTATAATTTTATGTTTTTTAATTATAAACCTTACTATAATGAATACAAAATAAAAAAATTAGTATAAGAAGTTGAGTACACATTAATCAAGATTCATATTACAACATTTCTCTTAAAATATCAACTTGAGATTTTTTGACAATTTAAAAAGTAAATTTATTGTACGCGGTCCTATATAGCGGAGATGTTGAGTTTTGGCATCAATCAAGTTAAATGGCGGAAAAGCATAAACATAACCTAAAAATCATAAGTTAAATGGCGGGGAAAGATATAACCTGTAAAAATGAGATGACGTCATCTAGTACGAAGTTAGAAATAGAACAAAGAAAAATGCGCAGTTACACAACCTTGAACAGGTTCAAACCTGTCCGATGACGTCATCTTCTACGCAGCAGCAGAAATAGAACAAAGAGAATTACGCGACCTTGAACAGGCTCAAACCTGTCTGATGACGTCATCTACTACGCAGTTCAAAACTTTACTGTGTAGTTTGAATAACCAATCAAATTATTATTAATTAATCAAGAAAAAATAATTAACCAATAAGATTATCGAGTGGTGGGGGTAAAATCCAGAGATCGGGTTATAAAAAGGTTGAATTGATTGTAAGAGTCATCATTCAGTCACTCTTCGTTGTCAAGAGCAGTAAAAATGGAGATCATTCTAGACATTCAAGGATTCAGAGGAGCTGATAATCGCTTCATTGTTAAGGAGTTGGCCTCAATAACAATTCAACATGATATTGATAATATTGAAGAGTTATCATGCACACTATTTCAACCACCATATCACTGGAAGGTACTACCTGCCAACTATCAACGTCTGAATACCTGGCTGATCCGAAATTATCATGGAATCGGTTGGAACGCTGGAACAACTTCATATTACAAGCTCAAAGAAGTTCTTAATTATTTAACTTATAATAAAAAAATTATTTATGTTAAAGGTATCGAAAAAAAATTATGGATACAAAATTTAATTGATTGTACCAATAAAATTGTAATCGATCTTGAAAATTTCAAATGTCCATCTTTGAAAAGCATGAAAATTTGTAACAATCATTTTTGTAATTATCATTATTCTTTATCTGATTTATGTGCTTTAGAAAATGTAAAAAATTTAAAAGATTGGTTTGTAAGCACCCAATAAATCTAAAATAAATGAATTATAGTTGTTATTATTATTATATCCTATTACATTCAATTTAAAATAGAATTAATTATTGTTAGTCATTAAGTTCAAATAATTTCATATCACTGTTGTTGGTAGTAGTACTACAGATGACGTAAATGTATTTTATTTTGAATATTCAAATAATTTTACTAATAGTAATAGTCATAAACATCTGTAGATGGTTTAAATGCTTTTTGATTTTTAATTATGAAAATAAAGAGTGAACATTGATTTTTTAAAAATATATCGATAGCAGATTTTTGGATGCGACTATAGATGGCACACCAGTCTCATATTATTGAATAATAATTTTGAAATAAAGATAAAGGATAATTATTATTTTCTAATATTTGTTATTAATATTTAATTAATTTTCTAATATTTTGTTATTAATATTTAATTAATTTTATAATAAAGATCTAATTATATTGGATATATAACTGGAAAAAATTTTTTAATATTTTTGAACTGACTACTTTCACGCGCCAAATGAGCCCTTAAAGTAGAATTTTCAGTGATTCAATTTTAATCGAAGAAATTAATGAATTTTAACGAAATTTTGGATTCAGGGATGATGAAAAATGATTATTATATTTATCTAATAATTTTTACATAACAACATTTATAGACATTTTTTTGTTCAAAAACATCAAAAATGTTAACTTATCGGGTGTGTATAGTGTGTGCCCAATGAAAGAACCAATCAGCATCATGCGTTTTTGGACTGATAGTTGCTATTGGAGGATTGTAGGGCCCTCTAGCTCTATAGGAAGAAAGAACTTTCTAGAAAGATGGAGATCTGTGGGGGTGAGTATAGTTTGTGAAAACAGTACAATAGTAACAGTGTAAATAAATACAATTTTTATTAACAATTATATATTTGGATGTGTTACATTTACCAAAATCAATAGCGAAGTGGTATTAAATAATCAAAATCACTAACAATAGTCAAGTGGAATTAAAACAGCAAGGTAGCGAATTTTTTATCATAAATTTTAATACATATAAATATTTTAATTGATATATTTATTTTATTTTTTAATTATATAGATGGGTAGTGCTTTAAGCTACGAAATGGTGATACCTGAAGAGTGGTATCTAAATTTTTCCAAACAACAAATATTTGATGAAATTAAGAGAGAAATCACTAAGTTACAACAAGACAAGATTAAATTTGATGAAATGAAACTAAAAATCGGGGAAACTCAAACAAGATTAGAAATACTTGATATAGAAAGGTGCTGGTGTTTCGTTAGGGAAGGTGACGTGAGTTTGAATGCTGAAAACTATTTTTTTAGCGGAAATTTGATAACTGAGAAGTTCCCAGCATCACAAGGTTTATATACAATAAATCAGCAGCGGAGAACTCTTCAAATTCTTAGTTTTAATTTATCAAATTTCAATCTCAATAATGAAGATGAAGGGTTTTTCAATCAAAATAGAATAGAATATTTATCAACTTCAGAACAACAACTACAATATCAAGTCATCGTTCCAAAAGTATGGTTACAACAATTATCATTAACTGAAATTATTGCAGCTGTAGATCAACGAATAGCTGTAATTTTAGACAGCGAAGATGGAATAGAAGAAGGAATTTTTACTATTGCTGCTCAACCAACAATCTTGGAAATTATTAATGAAAAATTTTGTTGGTGGTTTAGAATGTGGTACCATCAACATCCAACTTTAGAGGACTACATTTTTACAGGGGATGTTCTGCAAAAATATTTTCCAGAGCTAACTATTAAAAAAATGGATTAATAATTGTTTTCGCTTGAAATAACATAATCATTGTTGTTACTCAGAGTTTTATCTCAATTTTATAACTAATATTTATTTTGTAGTAGCATAATTTATAAACAATTATTTCATTAAGTGATTACAATTATGAATGTAATGTTTTTTTAATTATTATTTTGTTTAGAGCTTACATTTTTCCTGTAGTATAATTATTCGAGAATCATTTAATTAAGTGATTACAATTATGATTGTAATGCGAATGTTTTTTTAATTATTATTTTTTAATTATTATTTTTATAAGAGTTCATATTTCTCTATTAGTATTTTAATGTATCAATTAATACAGTAAAAATAATTATTACTACCACATATTTTGTTTCAGCCTTAATATTTTAACATTATTATGTTCACTGAGTATAAATATGAAATAATTTTTTAGATAAATGTTAATGATAAATATTAAATTACAATTAATGTAAACAATAAAAGATATAAAGAATACATAATCAGTTATTATTAGAAATTTAGGTTTTGAATAATCATATTTTAAATTAACACCTGTAAAGATTCAGTCTAATAATACAAAACCCGTAACGCGCCAGGCATAGGTATATGGTTGAGGGGTGGGAGACATGATCCAACAACAGCAGCATACTGTTACCGTTGGATAACACCTTTCACTACTCTCCTAAAGGTGTCACTGTAAAAGGTAGCGGTGGACTGGGAGGTTTGAACCACTCTCATTCCCCGCGATAAATAAACTTATAGTATATGTAACTGTTGTAAGGTGTATAGAATTTAAACTAATAGTAGATGTCACTACTGTAAGAGGCGTGGAATTTAAATTTAAACTAATAGTAGATGTCACTACTGTAAGAGGCGTGGAATTTAAATTTAAACTAATAGTAGATGTCACTACTGTAAGAGGCGTGGAATTTAAATTAAAAATATAATCACTGACATATCTACATTAACATTTTGAACTATAAATATTAATCTTAAATTTAAAACGAGGGATTATAAATGAAAACAATGAATTATATATTAAAAGATAATATTTTATTGATTAAATAACTCCACTGGTCATTTTTACATCAAGACTAGAATTAATAAATTCAAATTTATTATATTTTCCACCATGGAAACGTAGAAAGAGATAGTTTGAATCTATTAATTCATTCAAACTCTTCATGAAGTTATCATCTTTCAGATGTTGAATAGTCCTAGATGGTAGATAAATGTTAAATTCATCGTTTATATTGGCAACAATCCTAGTCCCATACTGAGTTGTAATAGCTTTGATACCGTTAATCTTATATTCTCGATTAAACTCCAAATGAATCATTTTTTTAACAGGAAGAATCCCAGTAAGACAATTAACCTCATTCATCTTGGTAAGATCCATGATTGATAGCTGTGAAAATTTTTTAATTAATTAATTAAAGTGATTAATCAATTAATTAAATGATTCTTCATTCAATTAATATTTTAATTAGACAGTAAATAAATACTTACAATTAGTAATACTGATAGATAGAAGATGTATATCACCAAGAACTCGTACTTCACTACCGTCTGTCGACAACTGGTACTTCACTGGAGACTTGTACTTCGTTTTTATGAAGTACGCTCTCGGCGAGCCGCTTATATAGGCAGAAAGTACTGCGCAGTTACCCCCACTCCTCCACCTAAAAACCGGTTTGATGACGTCATCTTCTACGCAGTAAGAAAATTCTAGAACAGAATGAGACATCTACTGCGCAGTTACCGGGACCTTGAACAGGTTCAGACCTGTCTGATGACGTCATCTACTACGCAGTTAGAAATAGAACAAAGAAAACTGCGCAGTTACCGGGACCTTGAACAGGTTCAGACCTCTCAGATGACGTCATCTACTACGCAGTTATAAGTAATGCAAGCCACCACCAGATGGCGTATCTTCTCGCATGTAATCCTTATACATACAGTTTGAATATATTAATCTTTTCAGAATATAAACAATGAAATGCACCTGTGATCTAAGCAACAATAGTTGACGCTGAGATCACAGGTGCATTTTTTAACAAAATGGCGGATTCACAATCAAAATGGTGGCCACCGATTCAGATAGCAGCCACCAGATGGCTGATTAAAAATGGCGGAAATTAGATTCAAAATGGCTAATTCACAATCAAA
>NW_025401664.1:247116-262593 GCF_020080835.1 Cotesia glomerata
CTGTAATCCTCTACAATTGGAAGATCATAGAGTGAAAAATGGTCATCGACGAGCTTCTGTGACTCAACAAACTGCATATAATTTAAGTACTAATAACTATCTCTGTACATCGTGCAGAAAGCATTAAGTTTACAAAGTACTGCATCTAGTCCTGTTGCTGAGATTAACACTCATGTTGATGAGCAATTGGATATTAATCGTACTGGAAGTACTCTTTCATCAATTTCAAACATTTCATCAGGTAAGTTTAGCCAAATTTTATGGCCTGATGTTATTTTTGTGGTACAAAAAATTTATCATTTCAAAATAATAATTCAATCTTTTCACTTTTTAGGGTTAGAAGATTTTAGTGAAGAACTGACAGCACAAACCAGTAGTTGATCTGGATTAAGTTTAGGAACAGTATTGCCAGTGGTCAATGATGCATTTGCTTTACTAAATCAATCACCTATTATAAAAAAACATGTCGATAGTTAAACGTATTTAGAAAACAAAGTCAAAAAAGTATATGAAAAATTGAATAACTCTTTAGGAGTAACAAAACTTTCTGATGATGAAATCAACTCTCAAAATTTCTTAGAATTGCTCGATAAATTAAAAAATAAATTCAACGATAGTAATACGCAACGATGTGAAAAAATTTAAATTCTTACTCTTTTACCTGAATCATGGGGATTATCTCGAGTATGTGAAGTAATGGGTTGTACAATATACATGGCGTCAATTGCAAAATCTCTTCGAGATAAAAAAGGAATTCTTTCAACTCCAAATGCCAAATTAGGTTAGAATCTTTTCAAAATCATATTCAAATCAATAATGTCTATTAATGTTTTTAGTGATAATAAATTCAATTTATTTACATTTTAGGTCGACATCTATCGAATAACATTAAATCTAGGATTTTAAAATTTTATGTTAGTTATGAAATTAGTGTAAATATGCCAGGGATGAAAGATTATCTTTCTATTAGAAATGATGACGGAAAACGTGAGCATATCCAGAAGCGTCTCATTCTCTCGAACTTAAAAGAGTTATATGAACTTTTCAAGGAACGTCATCCATATTGCCGGGTTGGTTTTTCAAAATTTGCATCATTGCGTCCTCAACATTGCGTGCTTGTTGGTTCGAGTGGAACTCACACTATTTAAGTGTGTTCTATAAACCAAAATGTCAAGCTTATAATGTTAGGTAAGTGATACACTAGAAAAGTCTTTTTCAAAATCATTCATGGTCTCGTTTATTACAGGGTGTAACTTGGCAGCACTTACTGAACAATTAGCAACACCATTACTGATGTATAGTGACTGCCTGAAGATAATCATATGTCACAACCCTACCTCTCATTGTTTCTTTTACAACTGTGATAAGTGTCCAGGAATACAAACTTTAAAAGACTTACTATTAAATGTACAAGAAGAAAATGGAATTGATGAAATTACTTATAAGTATTGGATTTCAAATCCCCGTACGAGCTTAGAGACATTTGTGAAAACTTCATCAGATTTTGTAGGCATTTTTTGTGAGAATATCACAAGTCTTCTTCCTCATAATTATATTGCTGTTTATCCAGTTGTAATTTATTATAAAAACAATAATGAGCTGGTTCATAAGTGTCTAGTAATTGTATTAGATTGCTTATCTCACGATGCAGTTGCTGTTCATGAGTTTACAAGAATCACCACTAATTTTATCAAAGGTCTTTTCAATAATATCTCAAAAATTATTTACTTTTCTGACGGAGCACCCCAACAATTTAAAAATTTCAAAAATTTTGTAAATCTTCATTATCATGAACAAGACTTTGGAATTAAAGCTGAATGGCATTACTTTGCAACCGCACATGGGAAAGGACCTTGTGATGGAGCTGAAAAGACTTTCAAAAGGATGGCAGCACGATCAAGTCTTCAACTTCCGTATGACCAACAAATTTCAACTCCTGTCGAACTATTTGAATGGGCGGAAAAACCAAATTCTTTACCAAATATAAATATTGAATTTTTTTCAAATGAAAAGTATGATCAGGCTAAACTTTTAATAGATCAACGATATTCACGAGCCAAAACAATCACAGGGACGCAGAAATATCCTTGTGTCATTCCAGACGGAAAAGATACTTTGCGATTTAAAGAATTTTCATCACCCAGTGAATCTCGTATTTATAAAATATTTAAACGTGTAAGGAAATAAATGTGAAATAATAATAATCGTTTAGTGTAAATAAAATTTAATAATTATGATGAAAACTGTGTCAGTAAGTTATTTATGGTAAATCCTGAGCATAGAATTTTTTTAGAAATTTTTTATTACAAAAAGTTGGAATTTGAAATTTTGAAAAATCGGAAAAAAAAATGGATCCCATCGATTGCCCATTAAGGGACTAGGCTTAAAAGTTGGGGGATAATTGACAGTTTTATAGAAAAAATTTCCAAGAAAATCGATTAGTACATGTTTTTTGGAAATCAACATTTTAAAGTCAAAATTTGAAAATCTTATAGAAATACAGTTTAAAATTTTTTTTTGATTTTATATCCTAAAAGTGTGTTTAAAAACAAAAATTTTCAAAAAAAAAAAACGTCCCGATTGGCCCATTTTTCGCAAAGTTACAGACATTTGAAAAAAAGAAAAGCGATTTTTTTAAAAAATTGATATCTCGAAAACGGCTGGGCAAAAAAAATTGAAAAAAATCATGGAGGTCCTTTTCAATGGGTACTATAACATAAAACATTTTCAGAAAAATCGCAGATGCAAAGGCAGAATGCTATCCGATTTGGCGTGGAATGCCCCATTTACTATTAATTCATTAATTTTAGTATAAATAATAAGCTAAAAAGAGAACTATTTAGTTTCGATCTATTTAATAGCACACCACTTTGCTAACCCTCAGTCGAAGATGAGCGGAATAAAAATCCGATTTTGCGATGTCTCAATTCCCACCGTGTATCGTTAATAACTTTTATAACGCTAGAATTGAAATTCCGGTTGTAATTAAAATTGATAGAATGGTAATTATTAGATAATTAAATTAATTTACTCATATATTTAGTTTCCTCGATGATGTCACGTATCCTAGCAACGCGTAACTATAAGCAATAGATTGTTTATTTAGTTGTTATAACACCAGTCTAAGCGTATGAAATCAATTTATTAAGTGCAATAAGTTTATATATCATTAATTTTTTTTTAAATAATTAAGCATAAAACCACAATGAGTTCAGATGAATCTGATACTGAAATTACCGGAGACGAAATTATTCGTAATTTTGATGATGAAGCCAAATTGATAACGGACAATTTGTTGCCTGAGAAATCTAAAGCATGCTATATTTTCGCGTATGATCAATTTATATCATGACAAAAAAAAAAAATAACACGGAATCATTCAATGAAAATGTATTTTTAGTATACTTCAGAGAGCTATCGAAAATTCATAAGCCACCAACCTTATGGGGTTAATGGTCTATGTTAAGAACCACCATTAACTTAAGACATGCAGTCGATATTAATTCATAACATAATTTAAAATCATTTATTAAAAATTTGGCAAAAGGCTATCAACCGAAAAAAGCTCAAGTATTATACTTTATCTCAAATAAATGATTTTTTAAACAATTTTGATGATTTAATATACTTAGCAAAGAAAGTAAGTAAAATATAGATAAAAATATTTACAACTTAAATTTAATTATTATAATGAAGAATTTTTCTTTAATTTTTAAAAGCATGTATTATCCCCAAAGTATTTATATTAATGAATATTTTAAATTACAGGTCATTCTCATTTTTGGAGTTTTTGGAGCAATGAGATCAAGTGAGTTTTGTCAAATGAATGTCCAAGATATCGAGGATACTGGAAACCAACTAATCGTGACAATTAAAGATAATAAAAACCATCATCCCCAGAGTTTTATCATTGGCAAAAAGTATCATAGAATTGTTAAGAAATACATGGATCTACGCCCAAAAGACATCGACACGAGAAGATTTTTCATTAACTATCAAAAGGGAAAGTGTACTTGTCAGGTAATCGGTAAGAATAAAATCAGCGAAGTACCGAAAATCGTAGCTGTTTGTTTACGATTGGAGAATCTGAAGACCTACACCGGCCACTGTTTCCGACGTTCGGCCGCAACAATACTTGCGAACTCTGGGGCAAACATAACAGCTGTCAAACAACTTGGCGGATGGCGATCAAGTACAGTCGCTGAAGGATATGTTGAAAATTCACTGGCAAATCGACAAAAACTGTACCAGAAGTTAATTAGTTCAGATCACATCTCACCATCTACATCTACTGCTATTCAAATACCTTTACCTCAATTTGAAGACGCAAGACCAGGGGAAACTCATGAAAAAGTGTCGACCGATTTACCTGACATTTAAAAATATATATATTGCATGGGGATGAAAGTTGACACATGCGCTCTAAATTAATTCGTCATTTGGCCGGGAAGCAATGTGGCACTTTCATCCCTAAAATTACAATTGAAAATCGAACTTTCAATCCAGGCGTTATAAAAAATAATTTTTCAATTATCTGCCTTACATTGGTCGGAAAAAAAATAATCAAGCGTTGATAATTAATTAACTTACCGCTTGTACGTAGGATTTGTAATGCATAAAACTTATTTTTCCATTTGGCCGATGCGTCACCAAATTTGTTGAATCTGATGCTATCATATTTTAAAATATCACGTTCGCACAAATGAGACCATAAGACAAGAGCCCAGAGTTGCATTGTTTCATGATACGATGAAAGAAAGTTTCGATTAATCAATAAACCAATATTGACAAATATATTTTTAATAAACTTGTTCGAGGTTAGATGTTAATAAACAACGTTACCATGGATAATAGTAATTAACGTTCCGGCAACGGTAACCAAATAAGAAACAATTGAATATATAAATAGATAAATAAAATCTCAATACGTAACGACAAAAAGATAACAAATAAATAAATAAAAGTAACCAACAAAGTTACGAATTAAAGAAAAAAAAAATTAAGATGCCCAAGAGAGTGAAATCATTCGAGGAATACTCCAGATCATACCAATACAAAATATTGCGGATGATAAGGGAAGAAGAATGCGAAAATAGTAAAAATAGAGATCAGTCAGATGCGGAAACGAGCACAAGAGAGAACTCAGAAAATAGTGAAACAACAGGTACAAACTATGACATAAATAATAAAATACTCTAATAATTGAAATTCGTGAGTACAGAAAACGAATCTTGCGCGCGGAGTTCATCGAGTGAGTCGGAATGGGCAGAATCAAGTGCTGCAGAGTTCCAGGAGACTGAAAGTCGAGGTAAAAAATTAATACATCCATTTTCAAAAATATTTGAAAAAATTTTGAACCTTAGTGGAGCCAAAGCTCTACAGTTGTTTGTGATGGAAAAACAGACGGGTGGTCACGGTACTTGGTAATGTCAGAAGAGTTTTCGGAGGCAAACTATTTTTTTAATAGAATAATTTAAAAAGTTTCAAGGGCCTCGGTGGAGGTGGAGCATTAAATACGTTCGTAATGAAAACATGCGGCTGGTCAGGGTACTTGGTAATTTTGGGAGAGCTTTTGTAACCAAACTATATTTCTGATAAAATAATTTAAAAAAATTCTGAGGGCCTCGGAGGAGGTAAAGCATTAAATTTAAAATCTTAAAAAAAAAAAAACATGCGGGTGAGCAGGATACTTAGAAATTTTTAGAGAGCTTTTATAAATGAACTATTTTTCCGATAAAAATAATTCATGTAATTTCGAGGGTCTCGGTGGAGGTGGAGCATAAAATTCGGTCGTGATAAAAAAACAGACAGGTGGTCAGGGTACTTGGTAATTTTGGGAGAGCTTTTGTAACCAAACTATTTTTCTGATAAAATAATTGAAAATATTTTGAGGGCCTCGCCGGAGGTGGAGCATTATTAAATTTAGTCGTGATAAAAAAATCAGACAGGTGGTCTGTGTGCTTGATAATTTTGGGAGAGCTTCTGAAAGCAAACTTTTTCTTTTAACATAATCATTTAAAAAGATTCAAGAGCCTCAGTAAAGGTGGAGCATTAAATTCGGACGTGATAAAAAACAGACAGGTAGTCAGGGTACTTAGTAATATTTTGAGAGCTTTTATAACTAAACTATTTTTCTAATAAAATTTTTCAAGAAATGTTGAAAAGTTGGAATATACCAAATTTTTCACAAGTTCCGTCATGAGGACCAATGCAATAGTTAGATTTCTATGAAATCTAATAAAAAGACAGGTGGTCAGAGTACTTGGTGATAGTTGGAGAGCTTTAATAACCGAATCAACGTAATAAAAAAAAAACAGACAGGTAGTCAGAGTGTTAAGTAATTGTAGGAGAGCTTTTGAAAGTAAACTATTTTTAACTTTTCGCTAAGAAAATTGAAAATTTTCAAAAATCGGGAAGTTATTGTTTTCACCCCGTTTTTCGAAAATCGACTTTTCATCAGATCTCGACGTTTTGAGGTCCTAGGAAGCTTTCCTGACTATTTCCGCGGTGATGTCACCGTGTCTGTATGTATGTATGTGTGTGTGTGTGTGTGTGTGTGTGTGTGTGTTTGTGTGTGTGTGTGTGTGTGTTTTTTTTTTTTTAGGGGGGGGGAATCCTTTTTACGGATTCTAGGCATAGCTGTTTGGCCTGGATATGTGGCGACTCGACGCAGCGTCATACTAAAACTCAACACTAACGCCCCTACCCACTAAACCCTAAACCCCTTTTCCTTCTT
This sequence comes from Cotesia glomerata, assembly GCF_020080835.1. Lineage (NCBI taxonomy): Eukaryota > Metazoa > Arthropoda > Insecta > Hymenoptera > Braconidae > Cotesia > Cotesia glomerata. Next base: position 253,853 of record NW_025401664.1, read on the forward strand.
TCCTCTAATCCCTCATGGAAACCGCCGTCAGGCATTACTTCGTGAAGGGAGGATCTAGCTACTGCTCTTCCTTCTGGTGGCTAAGGTGTTAACTACCTTCCTTCTATCTTCTGCTATTTGCTCTTTTTCTTTCGGTGGAACGCAAGTCTTTAAGGACTTCTGTTGCAAACGTGTTGGTAGCGTTCCAGACAGCTTCTGATGACAGCATTGCTGCTACTATTGTCTCTGGTTGGATTTTCCTCTTCAGAATATTCTCCAGCTCATCTCGCTGTGGGTAAAAACGTGGGCACTCAAAGAAAACGTGCTCTGCATCTTCATTGACTCCTGAGCAGGACGGGCACTCCGGGGAATCATCATGCTTGAAGCGGTGGAGATACGCCCGGAAACAGCCGTGTCCTGATAACATCTGTGTAAGATAATAGTTGACCTCACCGTGACTCCGGTTCAGCCAAACGTTGATCCTTGGTATGAGACGATGCGTCCACCTACCCTTCACTGTGGCATCCCACTGTAGTTGCCATCTACTTATGCTCCTCTGCCGCTCTTCTGTTCCAAGCTCCTCAGCGCTTAGTGTGGTCGACTTCTTTCGTTGGTAAAGGATCCGTCTTTCCTCAGCTAAGACTCTGAGAGGCAAAGTTCCGGAGATGACACACACTGCTTCCATAGATATTGTGCGGAAGGCACTTGCTACTCTTAAGGCACTCAGACGGTAGACTGGTCCAGCCTTTCTCCATGATTCTTGCTTTTCTAGTGCGTCCGCCCATATTGTGTGTGTGTGTGTGTGTGTGTGTGTGTGTGTGTGTGTGTGTATGTAAATCTCTCATAACTTTTGAACAGATCATCCGATTCAATCGAAATATGCGGCGTTTTGAAGAATTCCTTTGCCCCTAGAATTCTGATACTAATTTACAGAATTTGAGTAGATAAATTTTGAGAAATTTCGAAAATAAAATTTCCAAAAATTTGTTTTTTTTTAAATATCTTTCAAACGGCTGAACCGATCAATTCCAAAAACTAATCAGCTCTTATTCTTAACCTCAAAAAAATCACGTCAATTGCCACCAGCCCAGTCAAAATCGGTTAATTTGTTCGTGAGATATCGTCGAAAAAAATTGAAAAAAATGTTATTTTTTTCAAAATTTCTATGACATTTTTAGTCTGACCAGTTTACGCTTAAAGATTTTTCAAAGAACTCAAAAAACTGCGTCAAATGCCGTAAACCGCGAGAAAATCGGTTAATTCATTCAAAAGTTATTGCGGTTTGAAAATTCAAAAAATAGTGTTCTATAAAACTTCCATTAGCCTTTTGAGCTTCAAGAGCTCAAAAGCACAGAACAGCGATTTATTTGAACTCGGAGAGCTCAAAAGCACAGAATAGCGATTTATTTGAGCTCGGAGAGCTCAAAATTACGAATCAATTATATTTTTGAGCTCGAAGAGCTTAAAAAATAAGTGAATTGTTGAGCACTTAGGTATGGAGGTAGCGGGAAGTTGCAAGGATGGCCTTTAGGGTCAACCGTTTTCCTAATTTTTAACTTCCTGCTACGAAAATCGAAGATTTTAAAAAATCGGGAAGTTATTGTTTTCACCCCGTTTTGCAAAAATCGAGTTTTCATCAGATCTCGACGTTTGAAGGTCACAGGAAGCTTCCCTGACTATCCCCGCGAGGTTGTCACGGCGTCTGTATGTATGTGTGTGTGTGTGTGTGTGTGTGTGTGTGTGTGTGTGTGTGTGTTTTTTTTCCCTTTTAGGGGGGGGAATCCTTTTTACGGATTCTAGGCATAGTTGTTTGGCCTGGATATGTGGCGACTCGACGCAGCGTCATACTAAAAACTCGACGCTAACGCCCCTACCCACTAAACCCTAAACCCCTTTCTCTTCTATCCTCTGATCCCCCATGGTACCGCCGTAAGGCATTTCTTCGCGGGGGGAGGAATTAGCTGCCGCTCTTCCTTCTGGTGGCTAAGATGTTATTTCTTCCTTCTAGATTCTGTCTTTTGCTCTTTTTCTCTCGATGGAACGCAGCTCTGTAAGCACTTCTGTGACAAAAGTGTTCGTTGCATTCCAGGCAGCTTCTGAAGACAGCATTGCTTCTACGACTGACTCTGGTTGACTTCTCCTCTTCAAGATCCTCTCCAGCTCCTCACGTTGTGGATTAAAACGCGAGCACTCGAAAAAAACGTGCTCCGCATCTTCAGTGACTCCAGGGCAGGACGGGCACTCCGGAGAATCGTCATGCCTAAAGCGGTGAAGATAAGCCCGAAAACAGCCATGTCCTGACAACATCTGCGTTAGGTAGTAGTTGACCTCTCCGTGTTTCCGGTTCAGCCAAATGTCGATCTTTGGTATGAGACGATGCGTCCATCTACCCTTCTCTGCGGCATCCCACTGAGATTGCCATCGTGCGATGCTGTGCTGTCTTTGTTCCGTTCTGAGTTCTTCTGCGCTCAGTGTTGTTGACCTCTTTCGTTGGTAAAGGTTCCTTCTTTCTTCAGCTAGGACTCTGAGAGGTAGAGTTCCAGAAATTACGCACACTGCTTCCTCAGATATTGTGCGGAAGGCGCAAGCTACTCTTAGGGCACTCAGGCGATATACTGGTCCAGCCTTTCTCCATGCTTCTTGTAATTCTAGCGCATCGGCCCAAATGGATATTCCGTACGTAAGCACTGATGTGACTACAGTTGCCAACAATAGTCTCCTGCTCTGCTTTGGGCCTCCGACGTTAGGCATCAATCGTGCGAGGCTTGCCCTTACTACTGACGCTTTGGCACTGACGTGTTCCACTTGCTGTTTAAAGTTGAGACGGGCATCAAGCATCACTCCCAAATATCGGATATAAGGTTGTGATGTGATTTCTTGTTCGCCGACTCTAAGATTGATGGTCTCTAACACTTTCCTGCTGGTAATAAGCACTGCCTCAGTCTTATGTTTCGCCAGTTGAAGATTCATTGTGTCCATCCACTGGTTTACTTGCTGGAATGCTAGATCAAACATGTGGTGAATCTCGTCCAGGTGTTTAGCGACAATCACTACGGCCACGTCGTCCGCATACGCTACAAGTTTAATATTTCTTGGGATCTTTAGCCTTAGAAGCCCGTCATACATGATATTCCACAGCAGTGGGCCAAGAACAGAGCCCTGCGGAACACCTCCGGTGATTTCGTACTCTTTCGGACCGTCCTTTGTGTCATATCTGAGGACTCTATCCGTGAAGTAGCTAGCTACTATTTTACTTAGGTATCCTGGCACGTTCTTCTCTTGAAGAGCTTGCATAATGCAGTCCCAGTTAGCAGAGTTGAAGGCGTTTTTGATGTCTAACGTCGCCACCAGGCAGTACTTCTTCGTACCACCCTTCCATCTGGTTCCTGCAATTGCCTCCTGGGCCGTAGTAACAACCAGATTGATCGCGTCCAGGGTTGATTTGAGATTCTTTGTGAGGCTTAAAAAACTGCGTCGAATGCTTTTAACCGCGTAAAAATCGGTTTATTCATTCAAAAGTTATTGTGGTTTAAAAATTCAAAAAATAGTGTCTTATCAAATCTCTATCAGACTTTTGAGCTCGAAGAGCTTTAAAGGATAGGAAAGCAATCTCTTTAAGCTCGGAGAGCTCAAAATAACCCATAAATTGTATTTTTGAGCTCGAAGAGCTCAAAAACGTCATTGGTACAATTTTAAGCGCCTAAGTATGAAATTAGCGGGAAGTTGCAGGGATGGCCTTCAGTGTCAACCGTTTTCCTAATTTTTTTGGATATATATTTAGTTTACAAGCTCACTTTACTTAAACAATACATAAAATTCACTCAATTTTCGAAAAACTACACCTGCATTTTTATAAATTTAGGTTTTATTCATAAAAATTATATTATTCATATACGGATTTCTAGTGTACAGGCGTAATAACGCCCTTTTACACCCAAAGCCTTATCATTCTGCTTAGTTAACTCTGCCTTATCATTGCGGCTGTGGACCGACTTGTGCCTTCTGTACCGCATTTGCCCTGATTCTCACTACTCGGCTATTGGAACAGTAACATGGGAAAACCACAGAGAAAACCCATGTTCCCTGATAGCCAAGTCGGTCGCAACTTTCCGTCGATTTACTGCCGCAACTTGTTACCAAGTTGGCGGCAAGTCTTGGAAATGAACTTGGTTGTTCACCAAGTTGTCGGCAAAAATTGCTTTCAAAACTCTTTCGCACCAAGTTGACGACAAGTTTCTCAAGAAATTTGGCGACATATTGCGGCAGTAGATTGGTCTTGTTTTTCTCAGAAACTTGTAGCCAACTTGACGCCAACAGTTACAAATTCGGAAGTTGACCGCAAGTTGTCGCTAAGTTGGTGGCAACTATCTGACACCAACTTGGTTGGTCTGAAACTGAGGCTATCACCCTGATAGCCGGCGCTTTCTCAGTAAGTGTTGACTTTCAGCAGTTACGGTTAATTTATACATCAAGTTGGCGGTAATTCTTCACTCAATAACTGTTGTAAGTAAATTGACGGAAATTTACGGCCGCAACTTGAATACAAGTTAACAATCAAACTTGTAGTTAAATTTCCTTTCAACTTTACTACAATTTGACGGAAATACTTGTACAGCAAGTTTTGACGTCTATTTGCAGGGTAAGTTATAGGTAACTAATAGGTAATCGCTCGCTTTGCCAACTCTTTCCGTCAAGTTTGCTTCAAATTGCGGATGTAGATTGACAGTAAGTTATAGGTAAGGTGGCTATCAGGGTAGTTAAATTTCCTTTCAACTTTACTACAATTTGACGGAAATACTTGTACAGCAAGTTTTGACATCTATTTGCAGAATAAGTTATAGGTAACTAATAGGTAATCGCTCGCTTTGCCAACTCTTTCCGTCAAGTTTGCTTCAAATTGTGGACGTAGATTGACAGTAAGTTATAGGTAAGGTGGCTATCAGGGCAGGGTTAGTATAGTCGGAGCTGGGTTAAGTCTACAGTGATTGATAAGAAACTCTTCTTTATCGACCACTGGAGCATTATGCCCCTCTCCTAGTGTGCAGAGATCCCTCGCGCTAGCCAACGCTGACTAGAGTGGTCACCCATTCAAGTTTTTTCTTAAAATGTGTGATCACCCAAGTCAGACGTGTGCCGCCCGGCTATGTCTGCCACTTCCAGAGGCTGGCAACGTAACGTAACGCACATATTTTTCATAAAAATTATATTTCAAACAAAAAAAACTTTTTTTTTTTGTCAATTTAATTCAATATTTATCTATATATATATTGTGATGCCTTTTCCGGCACTGACGTCGACAGGACCGGATCAGGTCAACAAAAATTAATTGGCCTACCTGGTTCGTAGATTTGGTTGGGCGCCAGGAACTCAATGTTTCACGGGTCGATATCGCTGTTGATCTTCGTTGGGCGGCGGGTCGGTGGTGAAGAGATTCAAAAATCAAATAACGGCAATCGATGGACAAAGTAATCGAAATTGGACGATGGGATCGGTTAATCAGAGCAACAACAATTAAAAAAAATAATTGAGGCGTGCAATTCTAATCCAGCAACGGTTTATTCAACAACAAATATATTCTGTCGGCAATGTCGCATTAATAACAAAAATTATTTTAACGCAAAAATAATTCTAACGCAAAACTAGTACTAACGCAATGATTCAACATTTCAAAATAAAACAAATTACAAAAAAAAGTATTCGAGTACCCAAAAAAAAATTACAGTCTTTTCTTTCAAAAAAAAAAAAAAAGAAATATTAATTAATTCAACTCGCCGAATTTATTCAAAAATTTTCAAAACAAATAATTAATTCAACTCGCCAAATTTATTCAAAAATTTTCAAAACAAATCATTAATTCAACTCGCCAAATTTATTCAAAAAGAAATAATTATTTCAATCGCAAAATTTTATCAAAAATTTCAATCGCAAAATTTTATCAAAAATTTCAATCGACAAATTTAATAACAAAATCTCAATCGCAAAACTTTATCAAAAATCGCAACCGCAAAATTTATTTAAGAAGTTCATTTCTTTTTTTTTAAAAAAAAATAATAATAATTTCAATCGCAAAATTTTTAATACACAAATTTCTAGAGAATATAATAAATTCAATCGCAAAAACCTAATAAAGATCTCAAAATTATCCAAAAATAATTCAAATCGCCAAATTGTTCAACAATGACAAGAAAAAAAAATCAAATTATGCGAAGTATTCAAATTAGTCAACTTATTTTCCAAAGCAATTTACTAAGCCGCTTTGTCGGGTATTTGAAGCTCGAGGTAGGTAAACAGTACTTATAATCCCGACCAAAAATTCCACACACACAAACACGTGACTCAACGGTACCGTGCCGCAGAGTGTCGTCACTAAGCTTCAAAAGTACCGCACGGAATTTATCTAATTCCGTGCAACTCGAATTATAAACAAATTATTTTAACACGACGAAATTCGCGGTGATGACACCCTGGGGCTAATAAAGACAGCGACCAGACTTACCCTGCAGCTACCGTAGACGTCTCGGGCAATGCTGGCTAAGTAGGCGAAGTTGACGGCAAAACTGACGGAAGAGCGTCGATGTCTCGGCGATGGCGTGTCCGGGGTCGTAGTGTCCAAAACAACTCGGCGAAATATTGCACAATAATGTACACAATTGTACTCACGTCAGCGACAAATTAAAAAAAAAAATAAACAGCAAAAATTAATCAAAAAAGAGAACTGCACGATGCCACAGTCACGGCGTCCAGATCAGAATTGCCAATAATGGCTGCCTCCTCGGCAACATGTGTTCTTTTTTCCTCTGCGCAATCGATGATTGGTCGATAATCCCTTCAGTTCTCAGCCTCGTTTTCAGGTGGCGCCTCGCATACCTGTGGTTGATCGCTCTCCGTCGTCATTGGTCCATTCAAATTTTCTCGTCGTTCCATCCTCGCGACCAGATGTCGTGTCGATCGTCGATGACTCCGGAATCCTCGTGGGTTTGCCTGATCGCTATAGTCCAGTCTCACTCACTCATGCATTCTACAATAGTTCTCACACATTCTTGCATTCTTTTTAAATTCGGCACGTTTCTATTATTAATATTACCTCGAGCTTGTCATTCTGATCGGGAGGCCGCTTGGGGCGACAACACAGGCGCGTCAAATCTCTGCATTTCCTTAGCTTAGCCAACTTAATCATTTTAACCTAGTAATTTCAAATTAAAGAAAATTTTCCCATGTCACAATATATATATATATATATATATATATATATATATATATATATATATATATATATATATATATATATATATATATATATTAGGGTGTTTCAAAAAAAAAAAAAAAAATTTTTTTTTTTTAATGGTGTTGAAAAGTTGATAGTACATTTAAAAACAAAATTTTGGCGCCTATTAGAGCCCTTAATATTAATATTAAGGTTTGCCTCAATTCATTTGTAATTTTTCTATTTAAATAACACAAGAAAACTTTTTTTTTATTTTTGAATTTCAATTACTTCGGAATGGCTTGTTTACGCAATATCCCAGAGAGAGGTCTTATAAGAAATTTCACGCTCTACAAAAAACGTTTGAAGGTCAAAGTTCCTCAGATCAACCGTTTCAAAGGTATTTGCAATCAAAAATAACACCAATCAAAAATTTCAAATATTTTCCAATAAAATTGCAAAAAAAATCATACTTTATATTGATATTGTTTTTTTTTTGTGAAATCAATTGAATTCTGTTTATTTGAGATTTTAATTTTTTTTTTTTGCTTATTTACTCCATACGTTACTCACAAAAAGTACAAATACATAAATATAAAGGTTAAAATTATCAAACAAATGATTTTTGGGTCTCTTTTATAACAAACTAGGTGTTACCCGCCCGCTCCGCTGGGCACTTTATAGAATTGTATTTTGAGATCTAGACTTGAAATTCAATTGGAGTATTGTTCTGACTTGCACAGATTCAAAATTCTATCGGATTGGCCTGTACCTTTTATCCATGTCATAATTCTAGCGAATATCCGTTGTAACTTTCAATGTGCAATCACTATAACATTCCCGTGGCTTTCTCCAAAAATGAATAATCATTTTTGGATTTACGATTTTAAATTTTGATTTTACGAAATCTCTTAAAATGAATAGCCAAATTTCTTTTCCACATCTCAAGTGTTTAGAAAATGTTTTCATTTTAATCTGTTACATTCCCGCGATCCCGTAATAAGAACAATTCATTGGTTATGTGATCAGCAAAAATAAAATGTATGCAAAATACTTAGTCCGTTGACTATATAGCTACATGTAAAGTTAAATTTTAGAAACCTTACAATGACTTTTTCGCCGCTGCCAAAGAGACAATTGTGGTAAGAAAATATAATTATTAAAAAAGGAAAATATTTTAATCCGTTGACCTTGGAGTTGGAGGCCATCCCTGTAATTACCTATTTCTCTTAAGATTCTATCAAATTTTATATCTCTACGAAATATATTTGAAGAATATGAATTTTTTGAAAACTATCACTCCCGCACTCTTATGTGAGAGAGAAATTTCGTAAGATCCTATTCGAAATGATTTTTACATTAAAAATAAAATATTCCAACAAAACTTCGAGTCCATAGAAACTATTGTTTTGAAAAGAAAGATTTTCATTGTTAACGCTTCAGCAGTCCCTTTGGGATTGGAATTTGATAAAATTCATTCTTAGCTGAACTCGACATGATACATGAAGACTCCCACCAAATTTGAAGTCTGTCGAAGTTACAGTTTGGAAATTAAAAT